>NW_027194607.1:0-121540 GCF_032444005.1 Ranitomeya imitator
TACACACTATACCCTACACTCTACACTCTATACCCTACACTCTATACCCTACACTCTATACCCTACACTCTATAACCTACACTCTACACTCTATACCCTACACTCTATAGCCTACACTCTACAATCTATACCCTAAACTCTATACCCTACACTCAATACCCTACAGTCTATACTCTACACTCTATACCCTACACTCTACACTCTATACCTTACACTCTACACTCTATTCCCTACACTCTATACCCTACACTCTATGCCCTACACTCTATACCCTACACTCTATACCCTACACTCTACACCCTACACTCTATACCCTACACTCTATACCATACACTCTATACCCTACACTCTACACTCTATACCCTACACTCTACACCCTACACTCTATACCCTACACTCTAATCCCTACACTCTACTCTCTATACCCTACACTCTATACCCTACACTCTACACTCTATACCTTACACTCTACACTCTATTCCCTACACTCTATACCCTACACTCTATACCCTACACTATATACCCTACACTCTATACCCTACACTCTATACCCTACACTCTATACCATACACTCTATACCCTACACTCTACACTCTATACCCTACACTCTACACCCTACACTCTATACCATACACTCTATACCCTACACTCTACACTCTATACCCTACACTCTACATCCTACACTCTATACCCTACACTCTAATCCCAACACTCTACACTCTATACCCTACACTCTATACCCTACACTCTATACCATACACTCTACACTCTATACCCTACACTCTATACCATACACTCTACACCATACACTCTATAGCATACACTCTATACCCTACACTCTACACTCTATACCCTACACTCTATACCCTACACTCTACATCCTGCACTCTATACCCTACACACTATACCCTACACTCTACACTCTATACCCTACACTCTATACCCTACACTCTATGCCCTACACTCTATACCCTACACTCTACACTCTATACCCTACACTCTATAGCCTACACTCTACAATCTATACCCTACACTCTATACCCTACACTCTATACCCTACAGTCTATACCCTACACTCTATACTCTACACCCTACACTCTATACCATACACTCTATACCCTACACTCTACACTCTATACCCTACACTCTACATCCTACACTCTATACCCTACACTCTAATCCCAACACTCTACACTCTATACCCTACACTCTATACCCTACACTCTATACCATACACTCTACACTCTATACCCTACACTCTATACCATACACTCTACACCATACACTCTATAGCATACACTCTATACCCTACACTCTACACTCTATACCCTACACTCTATACCCTACACTCTACATCCTGCACTCTATACCCTACACACTATACCCTACACTCTACACTCTATACCCTACACTCTATACCCTACACTCTATGCCCTACACTCTATACCCTACACTCTACACTCTATACCCTACACTCTATAGCCTACACTCTACAATCTATACCCTACACTCTATACCCTACACTCTATACCCTACAGTCTATACCCTACACTCTATACTCTACACTCTACACTCTATACCTTACACTCTACACTCTATTCCCTACACTCTATACCCTACACTCTATACCCTACACTCTATACCCTACACTCTATACCCTACACTCTACACCCTACACTCTATACCCTACACTCTATACCATACACTCTATACCCTACACTCTACACTCTATACCCTACACTCTACACCCTAAACTCTATACCCTACACTCTAATCCCTACACTCTACTCTCTATACTCTACACTCTATACCCTACACTCTACACTCTATACCCTACACTCTATACCCTACACTCTATACCCTACACTCTATACCCTACACTCTATACCCTACACTCTATACCCTAAACTCTATACCCTACACTCTACACTCTATACCCTACACTCTATACCCTACACTCTACACTCTATACCCTACACTCTATACCCTACACTCTAATCCCTACACTCTACACTCTATACCCTACACTCTATACCCTACACTCTATACCCTACACTCTACACTCTATACCCTACACTCTATATCCTACACTCTACACTCTATACCATACACTCTATACCCTACACTCTATACCCTACACTCTATACCCTACACTCTACACCCTACACTCTATACACTACACTCTATACCCTACACTCTATACCCTACACGCTATACCCTACACTCTACACCCTACACTCTATACCCTACACTCTATACCATACACTCTATACCCTACACTCTACACTCTATACCCTACACTCTACATCCTACACTCTATACCCTACACTCTAATCCCAACACTCTACACTCTATACCCTACACTCTATACCCTACACTCTATACCCTACACTCTACACTCTCTACCCTACACTCTATACCCTACACTCTATAACATACACTCTATACCCTACACTCTATACCCTACACTCTATACCATACACTCTACACTCTATACCCTACACTCTATACCATACACTCTACACCATACACTCTATAGCATACACTCTATACCCTACACTCTACACTCTATACCCTACACTCTATACCCTACACACTATACCCTACACTCTACACTCTATACCCTACACTCTATACCCTACACTCTATGCCCTACACTCTATACCCTACACTCTACACTCTACACCCTACACTCTATAGCATACACTCTACAATCTATACCCTACACTCTATACCCTACACTCTATACCCTACAGTCTATACCCTACACTCTATACCCTACACTCTACACTCTATACCTTACACTCTACACTCTATTCCCTACACTCTATACCCTACACTCTATACCCTACACTCTATACCCTACACTCTACACCCTACACTCTATACCCTACACTCTATACCATACACTCTATACCCTACACTCTACACTCTATACCCTACACTCTACACCCTACACTCTATACCCTACACTCTAATCCCTACACTCTACTCTCTATACTCTACACTCTATACCCTACACTCTACACTCTATACCTTACACTCTACACTCTATTCCCTACACTCTATACCCTACACTCTATACCCTACACTCTATACCCTACACTCTACACCCTACACTCTATACCCTACACTCTATACCATACACTCTATACCCTACACTCTACACTCTATACCCTACACTCTACACCCTACACTCTATACCCTACACTCTATACCCTACACTCTACACTCTCTACCCTACACTCTATACCCTGCACTCTATACCCTACACTCTATACCCTACACTCTACACTCTATACCCTACACTCTACACTCTATACCCTACACTCTATACCCTACACTCTTTACCCTACACTCTACACTCTATACCCTACACTCTACACTCTATACCCTACACTCTACACTCTATACCCTACACTCTATACCCTACACTCTATACCCTACACTCTATACCCTACACTCTATACCCTACACTCTATACCCTACACTCTACACCCCACACTCTATACCCTACACTCTATACCATACACTCTATACCCTACACTCTACATTCTATACCCTACACTCTACACCCTACACTCTATACACTACACTCTAATCCCTACACTCTACACTCTATACCCTACACTCTATACCCTACACTCTATACCCTACACTCTACACTCTCTACCCTACACTCTCTACCCTACACTCTATACCCTACACTCTATACCCTACACTCTACACTCTATACCCTACACTCTACACTCTATACCCTACACTCTATACCCTACACTCTATACCCTACACTCTATACCCTACACTCTACACTCTATGCCCTACACTCTACACTCTATACCCTACACTCTACACTCTATACCCTACACTCTACACTCTATACCCTACACTCTATACCCTACACTCTATACCCTACACTCTATACCCTACACTCTACACTCTATGCCCTACACTCTACACTCTATACCTTACACTCTACACTCTATTCCCTACACTCTATACCCTACACTCTATACCCTACACTCTATACCCTACACTCTACACCCCACACTCTATACCCTACACTCTATACCATACACTCTATACCCTACACTCTACACTCTATACCCTACACTCTACACCCTACACTCTATACACTACACTCTAATCCCTACACTCTACACTCTATACCCTACACTCTATACCCTACACTCTATACCCTACACTCTACACTCTCTACCCTACACTCTCTACCCTACACTCTATACCCTACACTCTATACCCTACACTCTACACTCTATACCCTACACTCTACACTCTATACCCTACACTCTATACCCTACACTCTATACCCTACACTCTATACCCTACACTCTACACTCTATGCCCTACACTCTACACTCTATACCCTACACTCTACACTCTATACCCTACACTCTACACTCTATACCCTACACTCTATACCCTACACTCTATACCCTACACTCTATACCCTACACTCTACACTCTATGCCCTACACTCTACACTCTATACCTTACACTCTACACTCTATTCCCTACACTCTATACCCTACACTCTATACCCTGCACTCTATACCCTACACTCTACACCCCACACTCTATACCCTACACTCTATACCATACACTCTATACCCTACACTCTACACTCTATACACTACACTCTACACCCTACACTCTACACCATACACTCTATAGCATACACTCTATACCCTACACTCTACACTCTATACCCTACACTCTATACCCTACACTCTATACCCTACACTCTACACTCTCTACCCTACACTCTATACCCTACACTCTATAACGTACACTCTATACCCTACACTCTATACCCTACACTCTATACCATACACTCTACACTCTATACCCTACACTCTATAGCCTACACTCTATACCATACACTCTACACTCTATACCCTACACTCTACACTCTATACCCTACACTCTACACTCTATACCCTATATTCTATACCCTACACTCTATACCCTACACTCTATACCCTACACTCTACACTCTATGCCCTACACTCTACACTCTATACCCTACACTCTACACTCTATACCCTACACTCTACACTCTATACCCTACACTCTATACCCTACACTCTATACCCTACACTCTATACCCTACACTCTACACTCTATGCCCTACACTCTACACTCTATACCTTACACTCTACACTCTATTCCCTACACTCTATACCCTACACTCTATACCCTACACTCTATACCCTACACTCTACACCCCACACTCTATACCCTAAACTCTATACCATACACTCTATACCCTACACTCTACACTCTATACACTACACTCTACACCCTACACTCTACACCATACACTCTATAGCATACACTCTATACCCTACACTCTACACTCTATAACCTACACTCTATACCCTACACTCTACACCCTGCACTCTATACCCTACACACTATACCCTACACTCTACACTCTATACCCTACACTCTATACCCTACACTCTATACCCTACACTCTATACCCTACACTCTACACTCTATACCCTACACTCTATAGCCTACACTCTACAATCTATACCCTAAACTCTATACCCTACACTCTATACCCTACAGTCTATACTCTACACTCTATACCCTACACTCTACACTCTATACCTTACACTCTACACTCTATTCCCTACACTCTATACCCTACACTCTATGCCCTACACTCTATACCCTACACTCTATACCCTACACTCTACACCCTACACTCTATACCCTACACTCTATACCATACACTCTATACCCTACACTCTACACTCTATACCCTACACTCTACACCCTACACTCTATACCCTACACTCTAATCCCTACACTCTACTCTCTATACCCTACACTCTATACCCTACACTCTACACTCTATACCTTACACTCTACACTCTATTCCCTACACTCTATACCCTACACTCTATACCCTACACTATATACCCTACACTCTATACCCTACACTCTATACCCTACACTCTATACCATACACTCTATACCCTACACTCTACACTCTATACCCTACACTCTACACCCTACACTCTATACCCTACACTCTATACCCTACACTCTACACTCTCTACCCTACACTCTATGCCCTGCACTCTATACCCTACACTCTATACCCTACACTCTACACTCTATACCCTACACTCTACACTCTATACCCTACACTCTATACCCTACACTCTATACCCTACACTCTATACCCTACACTCTACACTCTATACCCTACACTCTACACTCTATACCCTACACTCTACACTCTATACCCTACACTCTATACCCTACACTCTATACCCTACACTCTACACCCCACACTCTATACCCTACACTCTATACCATACACTCTATACCCTACACTCTACACTCTATACCCTACACTCTACACCCTACACTCTATACACTACACTCTAATCCCTACACTCTACACTCTATACCCTACACTCTATACCCTACACTCTATACCCTACACTCTACACTCTCTACCCTACACTCTCTACCCTACACTCTATACCCTACACTCTATACCCTACACTCTACACTCTATACCCTACACTCTACACTCTATACCCTACACTCTATACCCTACACTCTATACCCTACACTCTATACCCTACACTCTACACTCTATGCCCTACACTCTACACTCTATACCCTACACTCTACACTCTATACCCTACACTCTACATCCTACACTCTATACCCTACACTCTAATCCCAACACTCTACACTCTATACCCTACACTCTATACCCTACACTCTATACCCTACACTCTACACTCTCTACCCTACACTCTATACCCTACACTCTATAACATACACTCTATACCCTACACTCTATACCCTACACTCTATACCATACACTCTACACCATACACTCTATAGCATACACTCTATACCCTACACTCTACACTCTATACCCTACACTCTATACCCTACACTCTACACCCTGCACTCTATACCCTACACACTATACCCTACACTCTACACTCTATACCCTACACTCTATACCCTACACTCTATGCCCTACACTCTATACCCTACACTCTACACTCTATACCCTACACTCTATAGCCTACACTCTACAATCTATACCCTACACTCTATACCCTACACTCTATACCCTACAGTCTATACCCTACACTCTATACCCTACACTCTACACTCTATACCTTACACTCTACACTCTATTCCCTACACTCTATACCCTACACTCTATACCCTACACTCTATACCCTACACTCTATACCCTACACTCTACACCCTACACTTTATACCCTACACTCTATACCATACACTCTATACCCTACACTCTACACTCTACACCCTACACTCTACACCCTACACTCTATACCCTACACTCTAATCCCTACACTCTACTCTCTATACCCTACACTCTATACCCTACACTCTACACTCTATACCTTACACTCTACACTCTATTCCCTACACTCTATACCCTACACTCTATACCCTACACTCTATACCCTACACTCTACACCCTACACTCTATACCCTACACTCTATACCATACACTCTAAACCCTACACTCTACACTCTATACCCTACACTCTACACCCTACACTCTATACCCTACACTCTATACCCTACACTCTACACTCTCTACCCTACACTCTATACCCTGCACTCTATACCCTACACTCTATACCCTACACTCTACACTCTATACCCTACACTCTACACTCTATACCCTACACTCTATACCCTACACTCTATAACCTACACTCTATACTCTACACTCTACACTCTATACCCTACACTCTACACTCTATACCCTACACTCTACACTCTATACCCTACACTCTATACCCTACACTCTATACCCTACACTCTATACCCTACACTCTACACTCTATGCCCTACACTCTACACTCTATACCTTACACTCTACACTCTATTCCCTACACTCTATACCCTACACTCTATACCCTACACTCTATACCCTACACTCTACACCCCACACTCTATACCCTACACTCTATACCATACACTCTATACCCTACACTCTACACTCTATACCCTACACTCTACACCCTACACTCTATACACTACACTCTAATCCCTACACTCTACACTCTATACCCTACACTCTATACCCTACACTCTATACCCTACACTCTACACTCTCTACCCTACACTCTCTACCCTACACTCTATACCCTACACTCTATACCCTACACTCTACACTCTATACCCTACACTCTACACTCTATACCCTACACTCTATACCCTACACTCTATACCCTACACTCTATACCCTACACTCTACACTCTATGCCCTACACTCTATACCCTACACTCTACACTCTATACCCTACACTCTATACCCTACACTCTATACCCTACACTCTATACCCTACACTCTATACCCTACACTCTACACTCTATGCCCTACACTCTACACTCTATACCTTACACTCTACACTCTATTCCCTACACTCTATACCCTACACTCTATACCCTACACTCTACACCCCACACTCTATACCCTACAATCTATACCATACACTCTATACCCTACACTCTACACTCTATACACTACACTCTACACCCTACACTCTACACCATACACTCTATAGCATACACTCTATACCCTACACTCTACACTCTATACCCTACACTCTATACCCTACACTCTATACCCTACACTCTACACTCTCTACCCTACACTCTATACCCTACACTCTATAACGTACACTCTATACCCTACACTCTATACCCTACACTCTATACCATACACTCTACACTCTATACCCTACACTCTACACTCTATACCCTACACTCTACATCCTACACTCTATACCCTACACTCTAATCCCAACACTCTACACTCTATACCCTACACTCTATACCCTACACTCTATACCCTACACTCTACACTCTCTACCCTACACTCTATACCCTACACTCTATAACATACACTCTATACCCTACACTCTATACCCTACACTCTATACCATACACTCTACACTCTATACCCTACACTCTATACCATACACTCTACACCATACACTCTATAGCATACACTCTATACCCTACACTCTACACTCTATACCCTACACTCTATACCCTACACTCTACACCCTGCACTCTATACCCTACACACTATACCCTACACTCTACACTCTATACCCTACACTCTATACCCTACACTCTATGCCCTACACTCTATACCCTACACTCTATAACATACACTCTATACCCTACACTCTATACCCTACACTCTATACCATACACTCTACACTCTATACCCTACACTCTATACCATACACTCTACACCATACACTCTATAGCATACACTCTATACCCTACACTCTACACTCTATACCCTACACTCTATACCCTACACTCTACATCCTGCACTCTATACCCTACACACTATACCCTACACTCTACACTCTATACCCTACACTCTATACCCTACACTCTATGCCCTACACTCTATACCCTACACTCTACACTCTATACCCTACACTCTATAGCCTACACTCTACAATCTATACCCTACACTCTATACCCTACACTCTATACCCTACAGTCTATACCCTACACTCTATACCCTACACTCTACACTCTATACCTTACACTCTACACTCTATTCCCTACACTCTATACCCTACACTCTATACCCTACACTCTATACCCTACACTCTATACCCTACACTCTACACCCTACACTCTATACCCTACACTCTATACCATACACTCTATACCCTACACTCTACACTCTATACCCTACACTCTACACCCTACACTCTATACCCTACACTCTAATCCCTACACTCTACTCTCTATACTCTACACTCTATACCCTACACTCTACACTCTATACCCTACACTCTATACCCTACACTCTATACCCTACACTCTATACCCTACACTCTATACCCTACACTCTATACCCTAAACTCTATACCCTACACTCTACACTCTATACCCTACACTCTATACCCTACACTCTACACTCTATACCCTACACTCTATACCCTACACTCTAATCCCTACACTCTACACTCTATACCCTACACTCTATACCCTACACTCTATACCCTACACTCTACACTCTATACCCTACACTCTATATCCTACACTCTACACTCTATACCATACACTCTATACCCTACACTCTATACCCTACACTCTATACCCTACACTCTACACCCTACACTCTATACACTACACTCTAAACCCTACACTCTATACCCTACACGCTATACCCTACACTCTACACCCTACACTCTATACCCTACACTCTATACCATACACTCTATACCCTACACTCTACACTCTATACCCTACACTCTACATCCTACACTCTATACCCTACACTCTAATCCCAACACTCTACACTCTATACCCTACACTCTATACCCTACACTCTATACCCTACACTCTACACTCTCTACCCTACACTCTATACCCTACACTCTATAACATACACTCTATACCCTACACTCTATACCCTACACTCTATACCATACACTCTACACTCTATACCCTACACTCTATACCATACACTCTACACCATACACTCTATAGCATACACTCTATACCCTACACTCTACACTCTATACCCTACACTCTATACCCTACACTCTACACCCTGCACTCTATACCCTACACACTATACCCTACACTCTACACTCTATACCCTACACTCTATACCCTACACTCTACACTCTACACCCTACACTCTATAGCATACACTCTACAATCTATACCCTACACTCTATACCCTACACTCTATACCCTACAGTCTATACCCTACACTCTATACCCTACACTCTACACTCTATACCTTACACTCTACACTCTATTCCCTACACTCTATACCCTACACTCTATACCCTACACTCTATACCCTACACTCTACACCCTACACTCTATACCCTACACTCTATACCATACACTCTATACCCTACACTCTACACTCTATACCCTACACTCTACACCCTACACTCTATACCCTACACTCTAATCCCTACACTCTACTCTCTATACTCTACACTCTATACCCTACACTCTACACTCTATACCTTACACTCTACACTCTATTCCCTACACTCTATACCCTACACTCTATACCCTACACTCTATACCCTACACTCTACACCCTACACTCTATACCCTACACTCTATACCATACACTCTATACCCTACACTCTACACTCTATACCCTACACTCTATACCCTACACTCTATACCCTACAGTCTATACCCTACACTCTATACCCTACACTCTACACTCTATACCTTACACTCTACAATCTATTCCCTACACTCTATACCCTACACTCTATACCCTACACTCTATACCCTACACTCTACACCCTACACTCTATACCCTACACTCTATACCATACACTCTATACCCTACACTCTACACTCTATACCCTACACTCTACACCCTACACTCTATACCCTACACTCTAATCCCTACACTCTACTCTCTATACTCTACACTCTATACCCTACACTCTACACTCTATACCTTACACTCTACACTCTATTCCCTACACTCTATACCCTACACTCTATACCCTACACTCTATACCCTACACTCTACACCCTACACTCTATACCCTACACTCTATACCATACACTCTATACCCTACACTCTACACTCTATACCCTACACTCTACACCCTACACTCTATACCCTACACTCTATACCCTACACTCTACACTCTCTACCCTACACTCTATACCCTGCACTCTATACCCTACACTCTATACCCTACACTCTACACTCTATACCCTACACTCTACACTCTATACCCTACACTCTATACCCTACACTCTATACCCTACACTCTATACCCTACACTCTACACTCTATACCCTACACTCTACACTCTATACCCTACACTCTACACTCTATACCCTACACTCTATACCCTACACTCTATACCCTACACTCTATACCCTACACTCTACACTCTATGCCCTACACTCTACACTCTATACCTTACACTTTACACTCTATTCCCTACACTCTATACCCTACACTCTATACCCTACACTCTATACCCTACACTCTACACCCCACACTCTATACCCTACACTCTATACCATACACTCTATACCCTACACTCTACACTCTATACCCTACACTCTACACCCTACACTCTATACACTACACTCTAATCCCTACACTCTACACTCTATACCCTACACTCTATACCCTACACTCTATACCCTACACTCTACACTCTCTACCCTACACTCTCTACCCTACACTCTATACCCTACACTCTATACCCTACACTCTACACTCTATACCCTACACTCTACACTCTATACCCTACACTCTATACCCTACACTCTATACCCTACACTCTATACCCTACACTCTACACTCTATGCCCTACACTCTACACTCTATACCCTACACTCTACACTCTATACCCTACACTCTACACTCTATACCCTACACTCTATACCCTACACTCTATACCCTACACTCTATACCCTACACTATACACTCTATGCCCTACACTCTACACTCTATACCTTACACTCTACACTCTATTCCCTACACTCTATACCCTACACTCTATACCCTACACTCTATACCCTACACTCTACACCCCACACTCTATACCCTACACTCTATACCATACACTCTATACCCTACACTCTACACTCTATACCCTACACTCTACACCCTACACTCTATACACTACACTCTAATCCCTACACTCTACACTCTATACCCTACACTCTATACCCTACACTCTATACCCTACACTCTACACTCTCTACCCTACACTCTCTACCCTACACTCTATACCCTACACTCTATACCCTACACTCTACACTCTATACCCTACACTCTACACTCTATACCCTACACTCTATACCCTACACTCTATACCCTACACTCTATACCCTACACTCTACACTCTATGCCCTACACTCTACACTCTATACCCTACACTCTACACTCTATACCCTACACTCTACACTCTATACCCTACACTCTATACCCTACACTCTATACCCTACACTCTATACCCTACACTCTACACTCTATGCCCTACACTCTACACTCTCTACCCTACACTCTATACCCTGCACTCTATACCCTACACTCTATACCCTACACTCTACACTCTATACCCTACACTCTACACTCTATACCCTACACTCTATACCCTACACTCTATACCCTACACTCTATACCCTACACTCTACACTCTATACCCTACACTCTACACTCTATACCCTACACTCTACACTCTATACCCTACACTCTATACCCTACACTCTATACCCTACACTCTATACCCTACACTCTACACTCTATGCCCTACACTCTACACTCTATACCTTACACTTTACACTCTATTCCCTACACTCTATACCCTACACTCTATACCCTACACTCTATACCCTACACTCTACACCCCACACTCTATACCCTACACTCTATACCATACACTCTATACCCTACACTCTACACTCTATACCCTACACTCTACACCCTACACTCTATACACTACACTCTAATCCCTACACTCTACATTCTATACCCTACACTCTATACCCTACACTCTATACCCTACACTCTACACTCTCTACCCTACACTCTCTACCCTACACTCTATACCCTACACTCTATACCCTACACTCTACACTCTATACCCTACACTCTACACTCTATACCCTACACTCTATACCCTACACTCTATACCCTACACTCTATACCCTACACTCTACACTCTATGCCCTACACTCTACACTCTATACCCTACACTCTACACTCTATACCCTACACTCTACACTCTATACCCTACACTCTATACCCTACACTCTATACCCTACACTCTATACCCTACACTCTACACTCTATGCCCTACACTCTACACTCTATACCTTACACTCTACACTCTATTCCCTACACTCTATACCCTACACTCTATACCCTACACTCTATACCCTACACTCTACACCCCACACTCTATACCCTACACTCTATACCATACACTCTATACCCTACACTCTACACTCTATACCCTACACTCTACACCCTACACTCTATACACTACACTCTAATCCCTACACTCTACACTCTATACCCTACACTCTATACCCTACACTCTATACCCTACACTCTACACTCTCTACCCTACACTCTCTACCAAAACTCTATATACCCTACACTCTATACCCTACACTCTACACTCTATACCCTACACTCTACACTCTATACCCTACACTCTATACCCTACACTCTATACCCTACACTCTATACCCTACACTCTACACTCTATGCCCTACACTCTACACTCTATACCCTACACTCTACACTCTATACCCTACACTCTATACCCTACACTCTATACCCTACACTCTATACCCTACACTCTATACCCTACACTCTACACTCTATGCCCTACACTCTACACTCTATACCTTACACTCTACACTCTATTCCCTACACTCTATACCCTACACTCTATACCCTACACTCTACACCCCACACTCTATACCCTACAATCTATACCATACACTCTATACCCTACACTCTACACTCTATACACTACACTCTACACCCTACACTCTACACCATACACTCTATAGCATACACTCTATACCCTACACTCTACACTCTATACCCTACACTCTATACCCTACACTCTATACCCTACACTCTACACTCTCTACCCTACACTCTATACCCTACACTCTATAACGTACACTCTATACCCTACACTCTATACCCTACACTCTATACCATACACTCTACACTCTATACCCTACACTCTACACTCTATACCCTACACTCTACATCCTACACTCTATACCCTACACTCTAATCCCAACACTCTACACTCTATACCCTACACTCTATACCCTACACTCTATACCCTACACTCTACACTCTCTACCCTACACTCTATACCCTACACTCTATAACATACACTCTATACCCTACACTCTATACCCTACACTCTATACCATACACTCTACACTCTATACCCTACACTCTATACCATACACTCTACACCATACACTCTATAGCATACACTCTATACCCTACACTCTACACTCTATACCCTACACTCTATACCCTACACTCTACACCCTGCACTCTATACCCTACACACTATACCCTACACTCTACACTCTATACCCTACACTCTATACCCTACACTCTATGCCCTACACTCTATACCCTACACTCTACACTCTACACCCTACACTCTATAGCCTACACTCTACAATCTATACCCTACACTCTATACCCTACACTCTATACCCTACAGTCTATACCCTACACTCTAAACCCTACACTCTACACTCTATACCTTACACTCTACACTCTATTCCCTACACTCTATACCCTACACTCTATACCCTACACTCTATACCCTACACTCTATACCCTACACTCTACACCCTACACTCTATACCCTACACTCTATACCATACACTCTATACCCTACACCCTACACTCTATACCCTACACTCTACACCCTACACTCTATACCCTACACTCTAATCCCTACACTCTACTCTCTATACTCTACACTCTATACCCTACACTCTACACTCTATACCTTACACTCTACACTCTATTCCCTACACTCTATACCCTACACTCTATACCCTACACTCTATACCCTACACTCTACACCCTACACTCTATACCCTACACTCTATACCATACACTCTACACTCTATACCCTACACTCTACACCCTACACTCTATACCCTACACTCTATACCCTACACTCTACACTCTCTACCCTACACTCTATACCCTGCACTCTATACCCTACACTCTATACCCTACACTCTACACTCTATACCCTACACTCTACACTCTATACCCTACACTCTATACCCTACACTCTATACCCTACACTCTATACCCTACACTCTACACTCTATACCCTACACTCTACACTCTATACCCTACACTCTACACTCTATACCCTACACTCTATACCCTACACTCTATACCCTACACTCTACACTCTATGCCCTACACTCTACACTCTATACCTTACACTCTACACTCTATTCCCTACACTCTATACCCTACACTCTATACCCTACACTCTATACCCTACACTCTACACCCCACACTCTATACCCTACACTCTATACCATACACTCTATACCCTACACTCTACACTCTATACCCTACACTCTACACTCTACACTCTATACACTACACTCTAATCCCTACACTCTACACTCTATACCCTACACTCTATACCCTACACTCTATACCCTACACTCTACACTCTCTACCCTACACTCTCTACCCTACACTCTATACCCTACACTCTATACCCTACACTCTACACTCTATACCCTACACTCTACACTCTATACCCTACACTCTATACCCTACACTCTATACCCTACACTCTATACCCTACACTCTACACTCTATGCCCTACACTCTACACTCTATACCCTACACTCTACACTCTATACCCTACACTCTACACTCTATACCCTACACTCTATACCCTACACTCTATACCCTACACTCTATACCCTACACTCTACACTCTATGCCCTACACTCTACACTCTATACCTTACACTCTACACTCTATTCCCTACACTCTATACCCTACACTCTATACCCTACACTCTATACCATACACTCTATACCCTACACTCTACACTCTATACCCTACACTCTACACTCTATACTCTACACTCTATACCCTACACTATATACCCTACACTCTATACCCTACACTCTACACTCTATACCCTACACTCTACACTCTATACCCTACACTCTATACCCTACACTCTATACCCTACACTCTATACCCTACACTCTATACTCTACACTCTACACTCTATACCCTACACTCTATACCCTACACTCTACACTCTATACCCTACACTCTATGCCCTACACTCTATACCCTACACTCTATACCCTACATTCTATACCCTACACTCTACACTCTATACCCTACACTCTATACCCTACACTCTATACCCTACACTCTACACTCTATACCCTACACTCTATACCCTACATTCTATACCCTACACTCTATACCCTACACTCTATACCCTACACTCTACACTCTATACCCTACACTCTATACCCTACACTCTACACTCTATACCCTACACCCTATACCCTACACTCTATACCATACACTCTATACCCTACACTCTATACCCTACACTCTATACCATACACTCTATACCCTACACTCTATACCGTACACTCTATACCCTACACTCTATACCCTACACTCTATACCCTACACTCTACACCCTACACTCTATACCTTACACTCTATACCCTACACTCTATACCCTACACTCTAAACTCTATACCCTACACTCTACACTCTATACCCTACACTCTATACCCTACACTCTATACCCTACACTCTACACTCTATACCCTACACTCTATACCCTACACTCTATGCCCTACACTCTATACCCTACACTCTATACCCTACACTCTATACCCTACACTCTACACTCTATACCCTACACTCTATACCTTACACTCTATACCCTACACTCTAATCCCTACACTCTACACTCTATACCCTACACTCTATACCCTACACTCTACACTCTATACCTTACACTCTACACTCTATCCCCTACACTCTATACCCTACACTCTATACCCTACACTCTATACCCTACACTCTATACCCAACACTCTACACCCTACACTCTATACCCTACACTCTATACCATACACTATAAACCCTACACTCTACACTCTATACCCTACACTCTACACTCTATACCCTACACTCTATACCCTACACTATATACCCTACACTCTATACCCTACACTCTACACTCTATACCCTACACTCTACACTTTATACCCTACACTCTATACCCTACACTCTATACCCTACACTCTATACCCTACACTCTACACTCTATACCCTACACTCTATACCCTACACTCTACACTCTATACCCTACACTCTATGCCCTACACTCTATACCCTACACTCTATACCCTACACTCTATACCCTACACTCTACACTCTATACCCTACACTCTATACCCTACACTCTATACCCTACACTCTACATTCTATACCCTACACTCTATACCATACAATCTATACCCTACACTCTATACCATACACTCTATACAATACACTATATACCCTACACTCTATACCCTACACTCTACACCCTACACTCTATACCTTACACTCTAAACCCTACACTCTATACCCTACAATCTAAACTCTATACCCTACACTCTACACTCTATACCCTACACTCTATAACATACACTCTATACCCTACACTCTATACCCTACACTCTATACCATACACTCTACACTCTATACCCTACACTCTACACTCTATACCCTACACTCTATACCCTACACTCTATACCCTACACTATACACTCTATACCCTACACTCTACACTTTATACCCTACACTCTATACCCTACACTCTATACCCTACACTCTATACCCTACACTCTATACCCTACACTCTATAGCCTACACTCTACAATCTATACCCTACACTCTATACCCTACACTCTATACCCTACAGTCTATACCCTACACTCTATACCCTACACTCTACACTCTATACCTTACACTCTACACTCTATTCCCTACACTCTATACCCTACACTCTATACCCTACACTCTATACCCTACACTCTACACCCTACACTCTATACCCCACACTCTATACCATACACTCTATACCCTACACTCTACACTCTATACCCTACACTCTACACCCTACACTCTATACCCTACACTCTAATCCCTACACTCTACACTCTATACCCTACACTCTATACCCTACACTCTACACTCTATACCTTACACTCTACACTCTATTCCCTACACTCTATACCCTACACTCTATACCCTACACTCTATACCCTACACTCTACACTATATACCCTACACTCTATACCCTACACTCTATACCCTACACTCTATACCCTACACTCTACACTCTATACCCTACACTCTATACCCTACACTCTTTGCCCTACACTCTATACCCTACACTCTATACCTTACACTCTATGCCCTACACTCTATACCCTACACTCTACACCCTACACTTTATACCCTACACTCTATACCATACACTCTATAACCTACACTCTACACTCTATACCCTACACTCTATACCCTACACTCTATACCCTACACTCTAATTTCTACACTCTACACTCTATACCCTACACTCTACACTCTTTACCCAACACTCTATACCCTACACTCCATACCCTACACTCTATACCCTACACTCTACACTCTATACCCTACACTCTACACTCTATACCCTGCACTCTATACCCTACACTCTATACCCTACACTCTATACCCTACACTCTACACTATATACCCTACACTCTATACCCTACACTCTATACCCTACACTCTACACTCTATACCCTACACTCTATACCCTACACTCTTTGCCCTACACTCTATACCCTACACTCTATACCCTACACTCTATACCCTACACTCTATACCATACACTCTATACCCTACACTCTACACTCTATACCCTACAATCTATACCCTACACTCTATGCCCTACACTCTATACCCTACACTCTACACCCTACACTCTATACCCTACACTCTATACCATACACTCTATACCCTACACTCTACACTCTATACCCTACACTCTACACCCTACACTCTATACCCTACACTCTAATCCCTACACTCTACACTCTATACCCTACACTCTATACCCTACACTCTATACCCTACACTCTACACTCTCTACCCTACACTCTCTACACTACACTCTATACCCTACACTCTATACCCTACACTCTACACTCTATACCCTACACTCTATACCCTACACCCTATGCCCTACACTCTATACCCTACACTCTACACCCTACACTCTATACCTTACACTCTATACCCTACACTCTATACCCTACACTCTAAACTCTATACCCTACACTCTACACTCTATACCCTACACTCTATAACATACACTCTCTACCCTACACTCTCTACACTACACTCTATACCCTACACTCTATACCCTACACTCTACACTCTATACCCTACACTCTATACCCTACACCCTATGCCCTACACTCTATACCCTACAGTCTACACCCTACACTCTATACCATACACTCTATACCCTACACTCTATACCCTACACTCTACACTCTATACATACATACATAGTAACATAGTTAGTAAGGCCGAAAAAAGACATTTGTCCATCCAGTTCAGCCTATATTCCATCCATGTGTAAATGTCCAAAAGACATTTGTCCATCCAGTTCAGCCTATATTCCATCATAATAAATCCCCAGATCTACGTCCTTCTACAGAACCTAATTGTATGATACAATATTGTTCTGCTCCAGGAAGACATCCAGGCCTCTCTTGAACCCCTCGACTGAGTTCGCCATCACCACCTCCTCAGGCAAGCAATTCCAGATTCTCACTGCCCTAACAGTAAAGAATCCTCTTCTATGTTGGTGGAAAAACCTTCTCTCCTCCAGACGCAAAGAATGCCCCCTTGTGCCCGTCACCTTCCTTGGTATAAACAGATCCTCAGCGAGATATTTGTATTGTCCCCTTATATACTTATACATGGTTATTAGATCGCCCCTCAGTCGTCTTTTTTCTAGACTAAATAATCCTAATTTCGCTAATCTATCTGGGTATTGTAGTTCTCCCATCCCCTTTATTAATTTTGTTGCCCTCCTTTGTACTCTCTCTAGTTCCATTATATCCTTCCTGAGCACCGGTGCCCAAAACTGGACACAGTACTCCATGTGCGGTCTAACTAGGGATTTGTACAGAGGCAGTATAATGCTCTCATCATGTGTATCCAGACCTCTTTTAATGCACCCCATGATCCTGTTTGCCTTGGCAGCTGCTGCCTGGCACTGGCTGCTCCAGGTAAGTTTATCATTAACTAGGATCCCCAAGTCCTTCTCCCTGTCAGATTTACCCAGTGGTTTCCCATTCAGTGTGTTATGGTGACATTGATTCCTTCTTCCCATGTGTATAACCTTACATTTATCATTGTTAAACCTCATCTGCCACCTTTCAGCCCAAGTTTCCAACTTATCCAGATCCATCTGTAGCAGAATACTATCTTCACTTGTATTAACTGCTTTACATAGTTTTGTATCATCTGCAAATATCGATATTTTACTGTGTAAACCTTCTACCAGATCATTAATGAATATGTTGAAGAGAACAGGTCCCAATACTGACCCCTGCGGTACCCCACTGGTCACAGCGACCCAGTTAGAGACTATACCATTTATAACCACCCTCTGCTTTCTATCACTAAGCCAGTTACTAACCCATTTACACACATTTTCCCCCAGACCAAGCATTCTCATTTTGTGTACCAACCTCTTGTGCGGCACGGTATCAAACGCTTTGGAAAAATCGAGATATACCACGTCCAATGACTCACCGTGGTCCAGCCTATAGCTTACCTCTTCATAAAAACTGATTAGATTGGTTTGACAGGAGCGATTTCTCATAAACCCATGCTGATATGGAGTTAAACAGTTATCCTCATTGAGATAATCCAGAATAACATCCCTCAGAAACCCTTCAAATATTTTACCAACAATAGAGGTTAGACTTACTGGCCTATAATTTCCAGGTTCACTTTTAGAGCCCTTTTTGAATATTGGCACCACATTTGCTATGCGCCAATCCTGCGGAACAGACCCTGTCGCTATAGAGTCCCTAAAAATAAGAAATAATGGTTTATCTATTACATTACTTAGTTCTCTTAGTACTCGTGGGTGTATGCCATCCGGACCCGGAGATTTATCTATTTTAATCTTATTTAGCCGGTTTCGCACCTCTTCTTGGGTTAGATTGGTAACCCTTAATATAGGGTTTTCATTGTTTCTTGGGATTTCACCTAGCATTTCATTTTCCACTGTGAATACCGTGGAGAAGAAGGTGTTTAATATGTTAGCTTTTTCCTCGTCATCTACAACCATTCTTTCCTCACTATTTTTTAAGGGGCCTACATTTTCAGTTTTTATTCTTTTACTATACCCTACACTCTATACCATACACTCTATACCCTACACTCTATACCGTACACTCTATACCCTACACTCTATACCCTACACTCTACACCCTACACTTTATACCTTACACTCTATACCCTACACTCTATACATAGTAAAATAGTAACATAATAACATAGTTAATAAGGCCAAAAAAAGACATTTGTCCATCCAGTTCAGCCTATATTCCATCATAATAAATCCCCAGATCTACGTCCTTCTACAGAACCTAATAATTGTATGATACAATATTGTTCTGCTCCAGGAAGACATCCAGGCCTCTCTTGAACCCCTCGACTGAGTTCGCCATCACCACCTCCTCAGGCAAGCAATTCCAGATTCTCACTGCCCTAACAGTAAAGAATCCTCTTCTATGTTGGTGGAAAAACCTTCTCTCCTCCAGACGCAAAGAATGCCCCCTTGTGCCCGTCACCTTCCTTGGTATAAACAGATCCTCAGCGAGATATTTGTATTGTCCCCTTATATACTTATACATGGTTATTAGATCGCCCCTCAGTCGTCTTTTTTCTAGACTAAATAATCCTAATTTCGCTAATCTATCTGGGTATTGTAGTTCTCCCATCCCCTTTATTAATTTTGTTGCCCTCCTTTGTACTCTCTCTAGTTCCATTATATCCTTCATGAGCACCGGTGCCCAAAACTGGACACAGTACTCCATGTGCGTATACCCTACACTCTAAACTCTATACCCTACACTCTACACTCTATACCCTACACTCTATACCCTACACTCTATACCCTACACTCTATACCCTACACTCTATACCCTACACTCTATACCCTACACTCTACAGGGTATAGAGTGTAGGGTATAGAGTGTAGAGTGTAGGGTATAGAGTGTAGAGTGTAGGGTATAGAGTGTATGGTATATAGTGTAGGGTATAGAGTGTAAGGTGTAGAGTGTAGGGAATAGAGTGTAGAGTGTAAGGTATAGAGTGTAGAGTGTAGGGTATAGAGTGTAGGGTATAGAGTGTAGAGTGTAGGGATTAGAGTGTAGGGTATAGAGTGTAGGGTATAGAGTGTAGGGTATAGAGTGTAGAGTGTAGGGTATAGAGTGTAGGGTATAGAGTGTAGGGTATAGAGTGTAGGGCATAGAGTGTAGGGTATAGAGTGTAGGGTATAGAATGTAGAGTGTAGGGTATAGAGTGTAGGGTATAGAGTGTAGAGTGAAGGGTATAGAGTGTAGGGTATAGAGTGTAGGGTTTAGAGTGTAGGGTATAGAGTGTAGGGTATAGAGTGTAGGGCATAGAGTGTAGGGTATAGAGTGTAGGGTATAGAGTGTAGAGTGTAGGGTATAGAGTGTAGGGTATAGAGTGTAGGGTATAGAGTGTAGAGTGTAGGGCATAGAGTGTAGAGTGTAGGGTATAGAGTGTAGGGTATAGAGTGTAGGGTATAGAGTGTAGGGTATAGAGTGTAGAGTGTAGGGTATAGAGTGTAGGGTATAGAGTGTAGGGTATAGAGTGTAGGGTAGAGAGTATAGAGTGTAGGGTATAGAGTGTAGGGTATAGAGTGTAGGGTATAGAGTGTAGAGTGTAGGGATTAGAGTGTAGCGTATAGAGTGTAGGGTGTAGAGTGTAGGGTATAGAGTGTAGAGTGTAGGGTATAGAGTGTATGGTATAGAGTGTAGGGTATAGAGTGTAGGGTGTAGAGTGTAGGGTATAGAGTGTAGGGTATAGAGTGTAGGGCATAGAGTGTAGGGTATAGAGTGTAGGGTATAGAGTGTAGAGTGTAGGGTATAGAGTGTAGGGTATAGAGTGTAGGATATAGAGTGTAGAGTGTAGGGTATAGAGTGTAGGGTATAGAGTGTAGGGTATAGAGTGTAGAGTGTAGGGTATAGGGTGTAGGGTATAGAGTGTAGGGTATAGAGTGTAGGGCATAGAGTGTAGGGTATAGAGTGTAGGGTATAGAGTGTAGAGTGTAGGGTATAGAGTGTAGGGTATAGAGTGTAGGGTATAGAGTGTAGAGTGTAGGGCATAGAGTGTAGAGTGTAGGGTATAGAGTGTAGGGTATAGAGTGTAGGGTATAGAGTGTAGAGTGTAGGGTATAGAGTGTAGGGTATAGAGTGTAGGGTATAGAGTGTAGGGTAGAGAGTGTAGAGTGTAGAGTGTAGAGTATAGAGTGTAGGGTATAGAGTGTAGGGTATAGAGTGTAGAGTGTAGGGTATAGAGTGTATGGTATAGAGTGTAGGGTATAGAGTGTAGGGTGTAGAGTGTAGGGTATAGAGTGTAGGGTATAGAGTGTAGGGTATAGAGTGTAGGTATAGAGTGTAGGGTATAGAGTGTAGGGTATAGAGTGTAGAGTGTAGGGTATAGAGTGTAGAGTGTAGGGTATAGAGTGTAGGGTATAGAGTGTAGGGTATAGAGTGTAGGGCATAGAGTGTAGGGTATAGAGTGTAGGGTATAGAGTGTAGAGTGTAGGGTATAGAGTGTAGGGTATAGAGTGTAGGGTATAGAGTGTAGAGTGTAGGGCATAGAGTGTAGAGTGTAGGGTATAGAGTGTAGGGTATAGAGTGTAGGGTATAGAGTGTAGAGTGTAGGGTATAGAGTGTAGGGTAGAGAGTGTAGAGTGTAGGGTATAGAGTGTAGGGTATAGAGTGTAGGGTATAGAGTGTAGAGTGTAGGGATTAGAGTGTAGCGTATAGAGTGTAGGGTGTAGAGTGTAGGGTATAGAGTGTAGAGTGTAGGGTACAGAGTGTATGGTATAGAGTGTAGGGTATAGAGTGTAGGGTATAGAGTGTACGGTATAGAGTGTATGATATAGAGTGTATGGTATATAGTGTAGGGTATAGAGTGTTTGGTATAGAGTGTAAGGTATAGAGTGTAGAGAGTAGGATATAGATTGTAGAGTGTAGGGTATAGAGTGTAGGGTATAGAGTGTAGGGAATAGAGTGTAGGGAATAGAGTGTAGAGTGTAAGGTATAGAGTGTAGAGTGTAGGGCATAGAGTGTAGAGGGTAGGGTATAGAGTGTAGGGTATAGAGTGTAGGGTATAGAGTGTAGGGTATAGAGTGTAGAGTGTAGGGTATAGATTGTAGAGTGTAGGGCATAGAGTGTAGAGTGTAGGGTATAGAGTGTAGGGTATAGAGTGTATAGTGTAGGGTATAGAGTGTAGGGTATAGAGTGTGGGGTATAGAGTGTAGAGTGTAGGGTATAGACTGTTGAGTGTAGGGTATAGAGTGTAGGGTATAGAGTGTAGGGTATAGAGTGTAGGGTAGAGAGTGTAGAGTGTAGAGTATAGAGTGTAGGTTATAGAGTGTAGGGTATAGAGTGTAGAGTGTAGGGATTAGAGTGTAGGGTATAGAGTGTAGGGTGTAGAGTGTAGGGTATAGAGTGTAGAGTGTAGGGTATAGAGTGTATGGTATAGAGTGTAGGGTATAGAGTGTAGGGTGTAGAGTGTAGGGTATAGAGTGTAGAGTGTAAGGTATAGAGTGTAGAGTTTAGGGTAAAGAGTGTAGGGTATAGAGTGTAGAGTGTAGGGATTAGAGTGTAGGGTATAGAGTGTAGGGTGTAGAGTGTAGGGTATAGAGTGTAGAGTGTAGGGTATAGAGTGTATGGTATAGAGTGTAGGGTATAGAGTGTAGGGTGTAGAGTGTAGGGTATAGAGTGTAGGGTATAGAGTGTAGGGTATAGAGTGTAGGGTATAGAGTGTAGGGAATAGAGTGTAGAGTGTAAGGTATAGAGTGTACAGTGTAGGGTATAGAGTGTAGGGTATAGACTGTAGGGTATAGAGTGTAGGGTATAGACTGTATGGTATAGATTGTAGAGTGTAGGCTATAGAGTGCAGGGTATAGAGTGTAGAGTGTAGGGTATAGAGTGTAGGGTATAGAGTGTAGGGTATAGAGTGTAGAGTGTAGGGTATATTGTGTAGGGTATAGAGTGCAGGGTGTAGAGTGTAGGGTATAGAGTGTAGGGTATAGAGTGTAGAGTGTAGGGTATATTGTGTAGGGTATAGAGTGCAGGGTGTAGAGTGTAGGGTATAGAGTGTAGAGTGTAGGGTATAGAGTGTAGGGTATAGAGTGTAGGGTATAGAGTGTATGTTATAGAGTGTAGGGTATAGCGTGTAGGGTAGAAAGTGTAGAGTGTAGGGTATAGAATGTAGGGTATAAAGTGTAGGGTACAGAGTGTAGAGTGTAGGGATAAGAGTGTAGGGTATAGAGTGTAAGGTGTAGAGTGTAGGGTATAGAGTGTAGAGTGTAGGGTATAGAGTGTAGGGTATAGAGTGTATGGTATAGAGTGTAGGGTATAGAGTGTAGGGTGTAGAGTGTAGGGTATAGAGTGTAGGGTATAGAGTGTAGGGTATAGAGTGTAGGGAATAGAGTGTAGAGTGTAAGGTATAGAGTGTAGAGTGTAGGGTATAGAGTGTAGGGTATAGAGTGTAGAGTGTAGGGATTAGAGTGTAGGGTATAGAGTGTAGGGTATAGAGTGTAGGGTATAGAGTGTATGGTATAGAGTGTAGGGTATAGAGTGTAGGGTGTAGAGTGTAGGGTATAGAGTGTACGGTATAGAGTGTAGGGTATAGAGTGTAGGGTATAGAGTGTAGGGAATAGAGCGTAGAGTGTAAGGTATAGAGTGTAGAGTGTAGGGTATAGAGTGTAGGGTATAGACTGTAGGGTATAGAGTGTAGGGTATAGAGTGTAGGGTATAGATTGTAGAGTGTAGGCTATAGAGTGTGGGGTATAGAGTGTAGAGTGTAGGGCATAGCGTGTAGATTGTAGGGCATAGAGTGTAGGGTATAGAGTGTAGGTTATAGAGTGTAGGGTATGGAGTGTAGGGTATAGAGTGTAGAGTGTAGGGTATAGTGTGTAGGGTATAGAGTGCAGGGTGTAGAGTGTAGGGTATTGAGTGTAGGGTATAGAGTGTAGAGTGTATGGTATAGAGTGTAGGGCATAGAGTGTAGGGTATAGAGTGTATGTTATAGAGTGTAGGGTATAGAGTGTAGAGTGTAGGGTATAGAGTTTAGAGTGTAGGGTATAGAGTGTAGGGTATAGAGTGTAAGGTATAGAGTGTAGGGTGTAGAGTGTAGGGTATAGAGTGTAGGGTATAGAGTGTAGGGTATAGAGTGTACGGTAAAGAGTGTAGGGTATAGAGTGTATGGTATAGAGTGTATGGTATAGAGTGTAGAGTGTAGGTTATAGAGTGTAGGGTATGGAGTGTAGGGTATAGAGTGTAGAGTGTAGGGTATAGAGTGTAGGGTATAGAGTGTAGGGTATAGAGTGTAGGGCATAGAGTGTAGGGTATAGAGTGTAGGGTATAGAGTGTAGAGTGTAGGGTATAGAGTGTAGGGTATAGAGTGTAGGGTATAGAGTGTAGAGTGTAGGGCATAGAGTGTAGAGTGTAGGGTATAGAGTGTAGGGTATAGAGTGTAGGGTATAGAGTGTAGGGTATAGAGTGTAGAGTGTAGGGTATAGAGTTTAGGGTATAGAGTGTAGGGTATAGAGTGTAGGGTAGAGAGTGTAGAGTGTAGGGTATAGAGTGTAGGGTGTAGAGTGTAGGGTATAGAGTGTAGAGTGTAGGGTATAGAGTGTATGGTATAGAGTGTAGAGTATAGAGTGTAGGGTGTAGAGTGTAGGGTATAGAGTGTAGGGTATAGAGTGTAGGGTATATAGTGTAGGGAATAGAGTGTAGGGAATAGAGTGTAGAGTGTAAGGTATAGAATGTAGAGTGTAGGGCATAGAGTGTAGAGTGTAGGGTATAGAGTGTAGGGTATAGAGTGTAGGGTATAGAGTGTAGGGTATAGAGTGTAGGGTATAGAGTGTAGAGTGTAGGGTATAGAGTGTAGAGTGTAGGGCATAGAGTGTAGAGTGTAGGGTATAGAGTGTAGGGTATAGAGTGTACAGTGTAGGGTATAGAGTGTAGGGTATAGAGTGTAGGGTATAGAGTGTAGAGTGTAGGGTATAGAGTGTAGAGTGTAGGGTATAGAGTGTAGGTTATAGAGTGTAGGGTATAGAGTGTGGAGTGTAGGGATTAGAGTGTAGGGAATAGAGTGTAGGGTGTAGAGTGTAGGGTATAGAGTGTATGGTATAGAGTGTAGGGTATAGACAGTAGGGTGTTGAGTGTAGGGTATAGAGTGTAGGGTATAGAGTGTAGGGTATAGAGTGTAGGGTACAGAGTGTAGAGTGTAGGGATAAGAGTGTAGGGTATAGAGTGTAGGGTGTAGAGTGTAGGGTATAGAGTGTAGAGTGTAGGGTATAGAGTGTATGGTATAGAGTGTAGGGTATAGAGTGTAGGGTGTAGAGTGTAAGGTATAGAGTGTAGGGTATAGAGTGTAGAGTATAGAGTGTAGGGAATAGAGTGTAGAGTGTAAGGTATAGAGTGTAGAGTATAGGGTATAGAGTGTAGGGTATAGAGTGTAGAGTGTAGGGATTAGAGTGTAAGGTATAGAGTGTAGGGTATAGAGTGTAGAGTGTAGGGTATAGAGTGTATGGTATAGAGTGTAGGGTATAGAGTGTAGGGTGTAGAGTGTAAGGTATAGAGTGTAGGGTATAGAGAGTAGGGTATAGAGTGTAGGGTAGAGAGTGTAGAGTGTAGGGTATAGAGTGTAGGTTATAGAGTGTAGGGTATAGAGTGTAGAGTGTAGGGATTAGAGTGTAGGGTATAGAGTGTAGGGTGTAGAGTGTAGGGTATAGAGTGTAGAGTGTAGGGTATAGAGTGTATGGTATAGAGTGTAGGGTATAGAGTGTAGGGTGTTGAGTGTAGGGTATAGAGTGTAGGGTATAGAGTGTAGGGTATAGAGTTTAGGGTACAGAGTGTAAAGTGTAGGGATAAGAGTGTAGGGTATAGAGTGTAGGGTGTAAAGTGTAGGGTATAGAGTGTAGAGTGTAGGGTATAGAGTGTATGGTATAGAGTGTAGGGTATAGAGTGTAGGGTGTAGAGTGTAGGGTATAGAGTGTAGGGTATAGAGTGTAGAGTATAGAGTGTAGGGAATAGAGTGTAGAGTGTAAGGTATAGAGTGTAGAGTGTAGGGTATAGAGTGTAGAGTGTAGGGTATAGAGTGTAGGTTATAGAGTGTAGGGTATAGAGTGTAGAGTGTAGGGATTAGAGTGTAGGGTATAGAGTGTAGGGTGTAGAGTGTAGGGTATAGAGTGTAGAGTGTAGGGTATAGAGTGTAGGGTGTTGAGTGTAGGGTATAGAGTGTAGGGTATAGAGTGTAGGGTATAGAGTGTAGGGTATAGAGTGTAGGGTACAGAGTGTAGAGTGTAGGGATAAGAGTGTAGGGTATAGAGTGTAGGGTGTAGAGTGTAGGGTATAGAGTGTAGAGTGTAGGGTATAGAGTGTATGGTATAGAGTGTAGGGTATAGAGTGTAGGGTGTAGAGTGTAGGGTATAGAGTGTAGGGTATAGAGTGTAGAGTATAGAGTGTAGGGAATAGAGTGTAGAGTGTAAGGTATAGAGTGTAGAGTGTAGGGTATAGAGTGTAGGGTATAGAGTGTAGAGTGTAGGGATTAGAGTGTAAGGTATAGAGTGTAGGGTATAGAGTGTAGAGTGTAGGGTATAGAGTGTAGGGTATAGAGTGTAGGGTGTAGAGTGTAGGGTATAGAGTGTACGGTATAGAGTGTAGGGTATAGAGTGTAGGGTATAGAGTGTAGGGAATAGAGTGTAGAGTGTAAGGTATAGAGTGTAGAGTGTAGGGTATAGAGTGTAGGGTATAGACTGTAGGGTATAGACTGTAGGGTATAGAGTGTAGGGTATAGAGTGTAGGGTATAGATTGTAGAGTGTAGGCTATAGAGTGTAGGGTATAGAGTGTAGATTGTAGGGCATAGAGTGTAGGGTATAGAGTGTAGGTTATAGAGTGTAGGGTATAGAGTGTAGAGTGTAGGGTATAGTGTGTAGGGTATAGAGTGCAGGGTGTAGAGTGTAGGATATAGAGTGTAGGGTATAGAGTGTAGAGTGTAGGGTATAGAGTGTATGCTATAGAGTGTATGGTGTAGAGTGTATGGTATATAGTGTAGGGTATAGAGTGTAGAGTGTATGGTATAGAGTGTAGGGTATAGAGTGTAGGGTATAGAGTGTATGTTATAGAGTGTAGGGTATAGAGTGTAGAGTGTAGGGTATAGAATTTAGAGTGTAGGGTATAGAGTGTAGGGTATAGAGTGTAAGGTATAGAGTGTAGGGTGTAGAGTGTAGGGTATAGAGTGTAGGGTATAGAGTGTAGGGTATAGAGTGTACGGTATAGAGTGTAGGGTATAGAGTGTATGTTATAGAGTGTAGGGTATAGAGTGTAGAGTGTAGGTTATAGAGTGTAGGGTATAGAGTGTAGGGTATAGAGTGTAGAGTGTAGGGTATAGAGTGTAGGGTATAGAGTGTAGGGTATAGAGTGTAGGGCATAGAGTGTAGGGTATAGAGTGTAGGGTATAGAGTGTAGAGTGTAGGGTATAGAGTGTAGGGTATAGAGTGTAGGGTATAGAGTGTAGAGTGTAGGGCATAGAGTGTAGAGTGTAGGGTATAGAGTGTAGGGTATAGAGTGTAGGGTATAGAGTGTAGAGTGTAGGGTATAGAGTGTAGGGTATAGAGTGTAGGGTATAGAGTGTAGGGTAGAGAGTGTAGAGTGTAGGGTATAAAGTGTAGGGTGTAGAGTGTAGGGTATAGAGTGTAGAGTGTAGGGTATAGAGTGTATGGTATAGAGTGTAGGGTATAGAGTGTAGGGTGTAGAGTGTAGGGTATAGAGTGTAGGGTATAGAGTGTAGGGTATAGAGTGTAGGGAATAGAGTGTAGGGAATAGAGTGTAGAGTGTAAGGTATAGAGTGTAGAGTGTAGGGCATAGAGTGTAGAGTGTAGGGTATAGAGTGTAGGGTATAGAGTGTAGGGTATAGAGTGTAGGGTATAGAGTGTAGAGTGTAGGGTGTAGAGTGTAGGGCATAGAGTGTAGAGTGTAGGGTATAGAGTGTATGGTATAGAGTGTAGGGTATAGAGTGTAGGGTGTAAAGTGTAGAGTGTAGGGTATAGAGTGTAGGGTATAGAGTGTAGGGTAGAGAGTGTAGAGTGTAGGGTATAAAGTGTAGGGTGTAGAGTGTAGGGTATAGAGTGTAGAGTGTAGGGTATAGAGTGTATGGTATAGAGTGTAGGGTATAGAGTGTAGGGTGTAGAGTGTAGGGTATAGAGTGTAGGGTATAGAGTGTAGGGTATAGAGTGTAGGGAATAGAGTGTAGGGAATAGAGTGTAGAGTGTAAGGTATAGAGTGTAGAGTGTAGGGCATAGAGTGTAGAGTGTAGGGTATAGAGTGTAGGGTATAGAGTGTAGGGTATAGAGTGTAGAGTGTAGGGTATAGAGTGTAGGGTATAGAGTGTAGGGTATAGAGTGTAGGGTAGAGAGTGTAGAGTGTAGGGTATAAAGTGTAGGGTGTAGAGTGTAGGGTATAGAGTGTAGAGTGTAGGGTATAGAGTGTATGGTATAGAGTGTAGGGTATAGAGTGTAGGGTGTAGAGTGTAGGGTATAGAGTGTAGGGTATAGAGTGTAGGGTATAGAGTGTAGGGAATAGAGTGTAGGGAATAGAGTGTAAGGTATAGAGTGTAGAGTGTAGGGCATAGAGTGTAGAGTGTAGGGTATAGAGTGTAGGGTATAGAGTGTAGGGTATAGAGTGTAGGGTATAGAGTGTACAGTGTAGGGTATAGAGTGTAGGGTATAGAGTGTAGAGTGTAGGGATTAGAGTGTAGCGTATAGAGTGTAGGGTGTAGAGTGTAGGGTATAGAGTGTAGAGTGTAGGGTACAGAGTGTATGGTATAGAGTGTAGGGTATAGAGTGTAGGGTATAGAGTGTACGGTATAGAGTGTATGATATAGAGTGTATGGTATATAGTGTAGGGTATAGAGTGTTTGGTATAGAGTGTAAGGTATAGAGTGTAGAGAGTAGGATATAGATTGTAGAGTGTAGGGTATAGAGTGTAGGGTATAGAGTGTAGGGAATAGAGTGTAGGGAATAGAGTGTAGAGTGTAAGGTATAGAGTGTAGAGTGTAGGGCATAGAGTGTAGAGGGTAGGGTATAGAGTGTAGGGTATAGAGTGTAGGGTATAGAGTGTAGGGTATAGAGTGTAGAGTGTAGGGTATAGATTGTAGAGTGTAGGGCATAGAGTGTAGAGTGTAGGGTATAGAGTGTAGGGTATAGAGTGTATAGTGTAGGGTATAGAGTGTAGGGTATAAAGTGTGGGGTATAGAGTGTAGAGTGTAGGGTATAGACTGTTGAGTGTAGGGTATAGAGTGTAGGGTATAGAGTGTAGGGTATAGAGTGTAGGGTAGAGAGTGTAGAGTGTAGAGTATAGAGTGTAGGTTATAGAGTGTAGGGTATAGAGTGTAGAGTGTAGGGATTAGAGTGTAGGGTATAGAGTGTAGGGTGTAGAGTGTAGGGTATAGAGTGTAGAGTGTAGGGTATAGAGTGTATGGTATAGAGTGTAGGGTATAGAGTGTAGGGTGTAGAGTGTAGGGTATAGAGTGTAGAGTGTAAGGTATAGAGTGTAGAGTTTAGGGTAAAGAGTGTAGGGTATAGAGTGTAGAGTGTAGGGATTAGAGTGTAGGGTATAGAGTGTAGGGTGTAGAGTGTAGGGTATAGAGTGTAGAGTGTAGGGTATAGAGTGTATGGTATAGAGTGTAGGGTATAGAGTGTAGGGTGTAGAGTGTAGGGTATAGAGTGTAGGGTATAGAGTGTAGGGTATAGAGTGTAGGGTAGAGAGTGTAGAGTGTAGGGTATAGAGTGTAGGGTATAGAGTGTAGGGTATAGAGTGTAGAGTGTAGGGATTAGAGTGTAGCGTATAGAGTGTAGGGTGTAGAGTGTAGGGTATAGAGTGTAGAGTGTAGGGTACAGAGTGTATGGTATAGAGTGTAGGGTATAGAGTGTAGGGTATAGAGTGTACGGTATAGAGTGTATGATATAGAGTGTATGGTATATAGTGTAGGGTATAGAGTGTTTGGTATAGAGTGTAAGGTATAGAGTGTAGAGAGTAGGATATAGATTGTAGAGTGTAGGGTATAGAGTGTAGGGTATAGAGTGTAGGGAATAGAGTGTAGGGAATAGAGTGTAGAGTGTAAGGTATAGAGTGTAGAGTGTAGGGCATAGAGTGTAGAGGGTAGGGTATAGAGTGTAGGGTATAGAGTGTAGGGTATAGAGTGTAGAGTGTAGGGTATAGATTGTAGAGTGTAGGGCATAGAGTGTAGAGTGTAGGGTATAGAGTGTAGGGTATAGAGTGTATAGTGTAGGGTATAGAGTGTAGGGTATAGAGTGTGGGGTATAGAGTGTAGAGTGTAGGGTATAGACTGTTGAGTGTAGGGTATAGAGTGTAGGGTATAGAGTGTAGGGTATAGAGTGTAGGGTAGAGAGTGTAGAGTGTAGAGTATAGAGTGTAGGTTATAGAGTGTAGGGTATAGAGTGTAGAGTGTAGGGATTAGAGTGTAGGGTATAGAGTGTAGGGTGTAGAGTGTAGGGTATAGAGTGTAGAGTGTAGGGTATAGAGTGTATGGTATAGAGTGTAGGGTATAGAGTGTAGGGTGTAGAGTGTAGGGTATAGAGTGTAGAGTGTAAGGTATAGAGTGTAGAGTTTAGGGTAAAGAGTGTAGGGTATAGAGTGTAGAGTGTAGGGATTAGAGTGTAGGGTATAGAGTGTAGGGTGTAGAGTGTAGGGTATAGAGTGTAGAGTGTAGGGTATAGAGTGTATGGTATAGAGTGTAGGGTATAGAGTGTAGGGTGTAGAGTGTAGGGTATAGAGTGTAGGGTATAGAGTGTAGGGTATAGAGTGTAGGGTATAGAGTGTAGGGAATAGAGTGTAGAGTGTAAGGTATAGAGTGTACAGTGTAGGGTATAGAGTGTAGGGTATAGACTGTAGGGTATAGAGTGTAGGGTATAGACTGTATGGTATAGATTGTAGAGTGTAGGCTATAGAGTGCAGGGTATAGAGTGTAGAGTGTAGGGTATAGAGTGTAGGGTATAGAGTGTAGGGTATAGAGTGTAGAGTGTAGGGTATATTGTGTAGGGTATAGAGTGCAGGGTGTAGAGTGTAGGGTATAGCGTGTAGGGTATAGAGTGTAGAGTGTAGGGTATATTGTGTAGGGTATAGAGTGCAGGGTGTAGAGTGTAGGGTATAGAGTGTAGAGTGTAGGGTATAGAGTGTAGGGTATAGAGTGTAGGGTATAGAGTGTATGTTATAGAGTGTAGGGTATAGAGTGTAGGGTAGAAAGTGTAGAGTGTAGGGTATAGAATGTAGGGTATAAAGTGTAGGGTACAGAGTGTAGAGTGTAGGGATAAGAGTGTAGGGTATAGAGTGTAAGGTGTAGAGTGTAGGGTATAGAGTGTAGAGTGTAGGGTATAGAGTGTAGAGTGTAGGGTATAGAGTGTATGGTATAGAGTGTAGGGTATAGAGTGTAGGGTGTAGAGTGTAGGGTATAGAGTGTAGGGTATAGAGTGTAGGGTATAGAGTGTAGGGAATAGAGTGTAGAGTGTAAGGTATAGAGTGTAGAGTGTAGGGTATAGAGTGTAGGGTATAGAGTGTAGAGTGTAGGGATTAGAGTGTAGGGTATAGAGTGTAGGGTATAGAGTGTAGGGTATAGAGTGTATGGTATAGAGTGTAGGGTATAGAGTGTAGGGTGTAGAGTGTAGGGTATAGAGTGTACGGTATAGAGTGTAGGGTATAGAGTGTAGGGTATAGAGTGTAGGGAATAGAGCGTAGAGTGTAAGGTATAGAGTGTAGAGTGTAGGGTATAGAGTGTAGGGTATAGACTGTAGGGTATAGAGTGTAGGGTATAGAGTGTAGGGTATAGATTGTAGAGTGTAGGCTATAGAGTGTGGGGTATAGAATGTAGAGTGTAGGGCATAGCGTGTAGATTGTAGGGCATAGAGTGTAGGGTATAGAGTGTAGGTTATAGAGTGTAGGGTATGGAGTGTAGGGTATAGAGTGTAGAGTGTAGGGTATAGTGTGTAGGGTATAGAGTGCAGGGTGTAGAGTGTAGGGTATTGAGTGTAGGGTATAGAGTGTAGAGTGTATGGTATAGAGTGTAGGGCATAGAGTGTAGGGTATAGAGTGTATGTTATAGAGTGTAGGGTATAGAGTGTAGAGTGTAGGGTATAGAGTTTAGAGTGTAGGGTATAGAGTGTAGGGTATAGAGTGTAAGGTATAGAGTGTAGGGTGTAGAGTGTAGGGTATAGAGTGTAGGGTATAGAGTGTAGGGTATAGAGTGTACGGTAAAGAGTGTAGGGTATAGAGTGTATGGTATAGAGTGTATGGTATAGAGTGTAGAGTGTAGGTTATAGAGTGTAGGGTATGGAGTGTAGGGTATAGAGTGTAGAGTGTAGGGTATAGAGTGTAGGGTATAGAGTGTAGGGTATAGAGTGTAGGGCATAGAGTGTAGGGTATAGAGTGTAGGGTATAGAGTGTAGAGTGTAGGGTATAGAGTGTAGGGTATAGAGTGTAGGGTATAGAGTGTAGAGTGTAGGGCATAGAGTGTAGAGTGTAGGGTATAGAGTGTAGGGTATAGAGTGTAGGGTATAGAGTGTAGGGTATAGAGTGTAGGGTATAGAGTTTAGGGTATAGAGTGTAGGGTATAGAGTGTAGGGTAGAGAGTGTAGAGTGTAGGGTATAGAGTGTAGGGTGTAGAGTGTAGGGTATAGAGTGTAGAGTGTAGGGTATAGAGTGTATGGTATAGAGTGTAGAGTATAGAGTGTAGGGTGTAGAGTGTAGGGTATAGAGTGTAGGGTATAGAGTGTAGGGTATAGAGTGTAGGGTATATAGTGTAGGGAATAGAGTGTAGGGAATAGAGTGTAGAGTGTAAGGTATAGAATGTAGAGTGTAGGGCATAGAGTGTAGAGTGTAGGGTATAGAGTGTAGGGTATAGAGTGTAGGGTATAGAGTGTAGGGTATAGAGTGTAGGGTATAGAGTGTAGAGTGTAGGGTATAGAGTGTAGAGTGTAGGGCATAGAGTGTAGAGTGTAGGGTATAGAGTGTAGGGTATAGAGTGTACAGTGTAGGGTATAGAGTGTAGGGTATAGAGTGTAGGGTATAGAGTGTAGAGTGTAGGGTATAGAGTGTAGAGTGTAGGGTATAGAGTGTAGGTTATAGAGTGTAGGGTATAGAGTGTGGAGTGTAGGGATTAGAGTGTAGGGAATAGAGTGTAGGGTGTAGAGTGTAGGGTATAGAGTGTAGAGTGTAGGGTATAGAGTGTATGGTATAGAGTGTAGGGTATAGACAGTAGGGTGTTGAGTGTAGGGTATAGAGTGTAGGGTATAGAGTGTAGGGTATAGAGTGTAGGGTACAGAGTGTAGAGTGTAGGGATAAGAGTGTAGGGTATAGAGTGTAGGGTGTAGAGTGTAGGGTATAGAGTGTAGAGTGTAGGGTATAGAGTGTATGGTATAGAGTGTAGGGTATAGAGTGTAGGGTGTAGAGTGTAGGGTATAGAGTGTAGGGTATAGAGTGTAGAGTATAGAGTGTAGGGAATAGAGTGTAGAGTGTAAGGTATAGAGTGTAGAGTGTAGGGTATAGAGTGTAGGGTATAGAGTGTAGAGTGTAGGGATTAGAGTGTAAGGTATAGAGTGTAGGGTATAGAGTGTAGAGTGTAGGGTATAGAGTGTATGGTATAGAGTGTAGGGTATAGAGTGTAGGGTGTAGAGTGTAAGGTATAGAGTGTAGGGTATAGAGAGTAGGGTATAGAGTGTAGGGTAGAGAGTGTAGAGTGTAGGGTATAGAGTGTAGGTTATAGAGTGTAGGGTATAGAGTGTAGAGTGTAGGGATTAGAGTGTAGGGTATAGAGTGTAGGGTGTAGAGTGTAGGGTATAGAGTGTAGAGTGTAGGGTATAGAGTGTATGGTATAGAGTGTAGGGTATAGAGTGTAGGGTGTTGAGTGTAGGGTATAGAGTGTAGGGTATAGAGTGTAGGGTATAGAGTTTAGGGTACAGAGTGTAAAGTGTAGGAATAAGAGTGTAGGGTATAGAGTGTAGGGTGTAAAGTGTAGGGTATAGAGTGTAGAGTGTAGGGTATAGAGTGTATGGTATAGAGTGTAGGGTATAGAGTGTAGGGTGTAGAGTGTAGGGTATAGAGTGTAGGGTATAGAGTGTAGAGTATAGAGTGTAGGGAATAGAGTGTAGAGTGTAAGGTATAGAGTGTAGAGTGTAGGGTATAGAGTGTAGAGTGTAGGGTATAGAGTGTAGGTTATAGAGTGTAGGGTATAGAGTGTAGAGTGTAGGGATTAGAGTGTAGGGTATAGAGTGTAGGGTGTAGAGTGTAGGGTATAGAGTGTAGAGTGTAGGGTATAGAGTGTAGGGTGTTGAGTGTAGGGTATAGAGTGTAGGGTATAGAGTGTAGGGTATAGAGTGTAGGGTATAGAGTGTAGGGTACATAGTGTAGAGTGTAGGGATAAGAGTGTAGGGTATAGAGTGTAGGGTGTAGAGTGTAGGGTATAGAGTGTAGAGTGTAGGGTATAGAGTGTATGGTATAGAGTGTAGGGTATAGAGTGTAGGGTGTAGAGTGTAGGGTATAGAGTGTAGGGTATAGAGTGTAGAGTATAGAGTGTAGGGAATAGAGTGTAGAGTGTAAGGTATAGAGTGTAGAGTGTAGGGTATAGAGTGTAGGGTATAGAGTGTAGAGTGTAGGGATTAGAGTGTAAGGTATAGAGTGTAGGGTATAGAGTGTAGAGTGTAGGGTATAGAGTGTAGGGTATAGAGTGTAGGGTGTAGAGTGTAGGGTATAGAGTGTACGGTATAGAGTGTAGGGTATAGAGTGTAGGGTATAGAGTGTAGGGAATAGAGTGTAGAGTGTAAGGTATAGAGTGTAGAGTGTAGGGTATAGAGTGTAGGGTATAGACTGTAGGGTATAGAGTGTAGGGTATAGAGTGTAGGGTATAGATTGTAGAGTGTAGGCTATAGAGTGTAGGGTATAGAGTGTAGATTGTAGGGCATAGAGTGTAGGGTATAGAGTGTAGGTTATAGAGTGTAGGGTATAGAGTGTAGAGTGTAGGGTATAGTGTGTAGGGTATAGAGTGCAGGGTGTAGAGTGTAGGATATAGAGTGTAGGGTATAGAGTGTAGAGTGTAGGGTATAGAGTGTATGCTATAGAGTGTATGGTGTAGAGTGTATGGTATATAGTGTAGGGTATAGAGTGTAGAGTGTATGGTATAGAGTGTAGGGTATAGAGTGTAGGGTATAGAGTGTATGTTATAGAGTGTAGGGTATAGAGTGTAGAGTGTAGGGTATAGAATTTAGAGTGTAGGGTATAGAGTGTAGGGTATAGAGTGTAAGGTATAGAGTGTAGGGTGTAGAGTGTAGGGTATAGAGTGTAGGGTATAGAGTGTAGGGTATAGAGTGTACGGTATAGAGTGTAGGGTATAGAGTGTATGTTATAGAGTGTAGGGTATAGAGTGTAGAGTGTAGGTTATAGAGTGTAGGGTATAGAGTGTAGGGTATAGAGTGTAGAGTGTAGGGTATAGAGTGTAGGGTATAGAGTGTAGGGTATAGAGTGTAGGGCATAGAGTGTAGGGTATAGAGTGTAGGGTATAGAGTGTAGAGTGTAGGGTATAGAGTGTAGGGTATAGAGTGTAGGGTATAGAGTGTAGAGTGTAGGGCATAGAGTGTAGAGTGTAGGGTATAGAGTGTAGGGTATAGAGTGTAGGGTATAGAGTGTAGAGTGTAGGGTATAGAGTGTAGGGTATAGAGTGTAGGGTATAGAGTGTAGGGTAGAGAGTGTAGAGTGTAGGGTATAAAGTGTAGGGTGTAGAGTGTAGGGTATAGAGTGTAGAGTGTAGGGTATAGAGCGTATGGTATAGAGTGTAGGGTATAGAGTGTAGGGTGTAGAGTGTAGGGTATAGAGTGTAGGGTATAGAGTGTAGGGTATAGAGTGTAGGGAATAGAGTGTAGGGAATAGAGTGTAGAGTGTAAGGTATAGAGTGTAGAGTGTAGGGCATAGAGTGTAGAGTGTAGGGTATAGAGTGTAGGGTATAGAGTGTAGGGTATAGAGTGTAGGGTATAGAGTGTAGAGTGTAGGGTGTAGAGTGTAGGGCATAGAGTGTAGAGTGTAGGGTATAGAGTGTATGGTATAGAGTGTAGGGTATAGAGTGTAGGGTGTAGAGTGTAGAGTGTAGGGTATAGAGTGTAGGGTATAGAGTGTAGGGTATAGAGTGTAGGGTAGAGAGTGTAGAGTGTAGGGTATAAAGTGTAGGGTGTAGAGTGTAGGGTATAGAGTGTAGAGTGTAGGGTATAGAGTGTATGGTATAGAGTGTAGGGTATAGAGTGTAGGGTGTAGAGTGTAGGGTATAGAGTGTAGGGTATAGAGTGTAGGGTATAGAGTGTAGGGAATAGAGTGTAGGGAATAGAGTGTAGAGTGTAAGGTATAGAGTGTAGAGTGTAGGGCATAGAGTGTAGAGTGTAGGGTATAGAGTGTAGGGTATAGAGTGTAGGGTATAGAGTGTAGAGTGTAGGGTATAGAGTGTAGGGTATAGAGTGTAGGGTATAGAGTGTAGGGTAGAGAGTGTAGAGTGTAGGGTATAAAGTGTAGGGTGTAGAGTGTAGGGTATAGAGTGTAGAGTGTAGGGTATAGAGTGTATGGTATAGAGTGTAGGGTATAGAGTGTAGGGTGTAGAGTGTAGGGTATAGAGTGTAGGGTATAGAGTGTAGGGTATAGAGTGTAGGGAATAGAGTGTAGGGAATAGAGTGTAGAGTGTAAGGTATAGAGTGTAGAGTGTAGGGCATAGAGTGTAGAGTGTAGGGTATAGAGTGTAGGGTATAGAGTGTAGGGTATAGAGTGTAGGGTATAGAGTGTACAGTGTAGGGTATAGAGTGTAGGGTATAGAGTGTAGGGTATAGAGTGTAGAATGTAGGGTATAGAGTGTAGAGTGTAGGGTATAGAGTGTAGGTTATAGAGTGTAGGGTATAGAGTGTAGGGTAGAGAGTGTAGAGTGTAGGGTATAGAGTGTAGGTTATAGAGTGTAGGGTATAGAGTGTAGAGTGTAGGGATTAGAGTGTAGGGTATAGAGTGTAGGGTGTAGAGTGTAGGGTATAGAGTGTAGAGTGTAGGGTATAGAGTGTATGGTATAGAGTGTAGGGTATAGAGTGTAGGGTGTCGAGTGTAGGGTATAGAGTGTAGGGTATAGAGTGTAGGGTATAGAGTGTAGGGTATAGAGTGTAGGGAATAGAGTGTAGAGTGTAAGGTATAGAGTGTAGAGTGTAGAGTAAAGATTGTAGGGTATAGAGTGTAGAGTGTAGGGATTAGAGTGTAGGGTATAGAGTGTAGGGTGTAGAGTGTAGGGTATAGAGTGTAGAGTGTAGGGTATAGAGTGTATGGTATAGAGTGTAGGGTATAGAGTGTAGGGTGTAGAGTGTAGGGTATAGAGTGTAGGGTATAGAGTGTAGGGTATAGAGTGTAGAGTGTAAGGTATAGAGTGTAGAGTGTAGGGCATAGAGTGTAGAGTGTAGGGTATAGAGTGTATGGTATAGAGTGTAGGGTATAGAGTGTAGGGTGTAGAGTGTAGGGTATAGAGTGTAGGGTATAGAGTGTAGGGTATAGAGTGTAGGGAATAGAGTGTAGGGAATAGAGTGTAGAGTGTAAGGTATAGAGTGTAGAGTGTAGGGCATAGAGTGTAGAGTGTAGGGTATAGAGTGTAGGGTATAGAGTGTAGGGTATAGAGTGTAGGGTATAGAGTGTACAGTGTAGGGTATAGAGTGTAGGGTATAGAGTGTAGGGTATAGAGTGTAGAATGTAGGGTATAGAGTGTAGAGTGTAGGGTATAGAGTGTAGGTTATAGAGTGTAGGGTATAGAGTGTAGGGTAGAGAGTGTAGAGTGTAGGGTATAGAGTGTAGGTTATAGAGTGTAGGGTATAGAGTGTAGAGTGTAGGGATTAGAGTGTAGGGTATAGAGTGTAGGGTGTAGAGTGTAGGGTATAGAGTGTAGAGTGTAGGGTATAGAGTGTATGGTATAGAGTGTAGGGTATAGAGTGTAGGGTGTCGAGTGTAGGGTATAGAGTGTAGGGTATAGAGTGTAGGGTATAGAGTGTAGGGTATAGAGTGTAGGGAATAGAGTGTAGAGTGTAAGGTATAGAGTGTAGAGTGTAGAGTAAAGATTGTAGGGTATAGAGTGTAGAGTGTAGGGATTAGAGTGTAGGGTATAGAGTGTAGGGTGTAGAGTGTAGGGTATAGAGTGTAGAGTGTAGGGTATAGAGTGTATGGTATAGAGTGTAGGGTATAGAGTGTAGGGTGTAGAGTGTAGGGTATAGAGTGTAGGGTATAGAGTGTAGGGTATAGAGTGTAGGGAATAGAGTGTAGAGTGTAAGTTATAGAGTGTAGAGTGTAGGGTATAGAGTGTAGGGTATAGACTGTAGGGTATAGAGTGTAGGGTATAGAGTGTATGGTATAGATTGTAGAGTGTAGGCTATAGAGTGCAGGGTATAGAGTGTAGAGTGTAGGGTATAGAGTGTAGGGTATAAAGTGTAGGGTATAGAGTGTAGAGTGTAGGGTATATTGTGTAGGGTATAGAGTGCAGGGTGTAGAGTGTAGGGTATAGAGTGTAGGGTATAGAGTGTAGAGCGTAGGGTATAGAGTGTATGCTATAGAGTGTATGGTGTAGAGTGTATGGTATAGAGTGTAGGGTATAGAGTGTAGAGTGTATGGTATAGAGTGTAGGGTATAGAGTGTAGGGTATAGAGTGTATGTTATAGAGTGTAGGGTATAGAGTGTAGGGTACAGAGTGTAGAGTGTAGGGATTAGAGTGTAGGGTATAGAGTGTAGGGTGTAGAGTGTAGGGTATAGAGTGTAGAGTGTAGGGTATAGAGTGTATGGTATAGAGTGTAGGGTATAGAGTGTAGGGGGTAGAGTGTAGGGTATAGAGTGTAGGGTATAGAGTGTAGGGTACAGAGTGTAGAGTGTAGGGATTAGAGTGTAGGGTATAGAGTGTAGGGTGTAGAGTGTAGGGTATAGAGTGTAGAGTGTAGGGTATAGAGTGTATGGTATAGAGTGTAGGGTATAGAGTGTAGGGTGTAGAGTGTAGGGTATAGAGTGTAGGGTATAGAGTGTAGGGTATAGAGTGTAGGGTATAGAGTGTAGGGAATAGAGTGTAGAGTGTAAGTTATAGAGTGTAGAGTGTAGGGTATAGAGTGTAGGGTATAGACTGTAGGGTATAGAGTGTAGGGTATAGAGTGTATGGTATAGATTGTAGAGTGTAGGCTATAGAGTGCAGGGTATAGAGTGTAGAGTGTAGGGTATAGAGTGTAGGGTATAGAGTGTAGGGTATAAAGTGTAGGGTATAGAGTGTAGAGTGTAGGGTATATTGTGTAGGGTATAGATTGCAGGGTGTAGAGTGTAGGGTATAGAGTGTAGGGTATAGAGTGTAGAGTGTAGGGTATAGAGTGTATGCTATAGAGTGTATGGTGTAGAGTGTATGGTATAGAGTGTAGGGTATAGAGTGTAGAGTGTATGGTATAGAGTGTAGGGTATAGAGTGTAGGGTATAGAGTGTATGTTATAGAGTGTAGGGTATAGAGTGTAGGGTAGAGAGTGTAGAGTGTAGGGTATAGAGTGTATGTTATAGAGTGTAGGGTATAGAGTGTAGGGTATAGAGTGTAGAGTGTAGGGTATAGAGTGTATGCTATAGAGTGTATGGTGTAGAGTGTATGGTATAGAGTGTAGGGTATAGAGTGTAGAGTGTATGGTATAGAGTGTAGGGTATAGAGTGTAGGGTATAGAGTGTATGTTATAGAGTGTAGGGTATTCAAGATTCAAGATTCAAAGAAGCTTTATTGGCAGGACCAAATACACATCAGTTTTGCCAAAGCAAGTGTATAGAGGCAATAGGGATAGGGACTGAGGGGATGTTGGGTAGAAGCTGTGGGGGGAGGTGGATGGGGCAGATCCAGGTTGGGGGCTATAGTCCATGGCATAGGGGAGGTGGATGGGGCAGATCCAGGTTGGGGGCTATAGTCCATGGCATAGGGGAGGTGGATGGGGCAGGTTCAGGTTGGGGCTATAGTCCATGGCATAGGGGAGGTGGATGGGGCAGGTCCATTGTGGGGGCTATAGTCCATGGTATAGGGGAGGTGGATGGGGCAGATCCAGGTTGGGGGCTATAGTCCATGGCATCATAGTTCTCTTTCTCGCAGTCTATGGCATTCGCTCACATACCGCGCTGCTATCTCCACCGCTCTCTCTTCTTCTCCCAGCAAGATATATGTTTTCTCTTCCTCCTTCATGGTGATGAAGTCTGGGAAGAGATGTGAGAGTCTCCTGAAGTGAGTGTCCCTCACTGCTGAGTATTTGGAGCAGTGTAGCAGGAAGTGGGTTTCGTCCTCTATGGCCTCCTGGTCACAGTGTTGGCACAGTCTTTCCTCCCTGGGCTTGTAGCTCTGCCTGTGTCGGCCACATTCGATGGCCAGACTGTGGGCGCTGAGTCTATATCGGCTCAGGATCTGGCGGTCTCTGGGGTCCGGGAGTTTCTCCAGATATGGGGCCAGTCTGTAGTCTCTCTGTAGGCTCCGGTACATGGTCAGTTTCTGTGAGCTGATGATATCATTCTTCCAGTCACTGACATACCTCTCCTGGCCTTCATCTGCCATCTTCCTAATTCCGGCTTTTGTCAGGTTGTTGTGATTGGTGTTCTGCTCCGGTTGGGTTTGGCTGGGCTGTTCCGGGGGTTCTGGTTTTTCTGTTTCACCTTCATGTATCAGGGCTTTATGGTGATGGGAGCTTGGATTGCTCCTATGCAGGTGAGCCCGGAATGACAGCGCCCTCTTTAGAACTGTCAGGTGTAGAGGGAATCTGCCCAGCTCGGCCCGACAAGCACTGTTGGAGGTGCTCCGATGGACCTGGAGAAGGTGCTTGCAGAATTCCAGGTGGAATATTTCTGTTGGACTGGAGTCCCACTTTGACCAGTCTGGGTAGGTGTGAGGACCCCAGACTTCGCTGCCATACAGGAGGATTGGGGCGATGATGGAGTCGAAGATTTTTAGCCAGACCCTCACTGGTGGCTTCAGATGGTAGAGTGTCCTTCGGATGGCATAGAAGGTTTTGCAGGCCTTGTCTTTCAGGGTCTCTATGGCTTGTTTGAAGTTCCCTGACCGGTGAATCTCTAGGCCCAGGTAGGTATATTTGTCCGTTCCTGTGAGGTCGCAGTTGTTGAGGATAAATGATGGGTGTTGGTCTGATCTTCTCTTTCTCCTCTGGAACACCATGGTGTTGGTTTTCTTTAGGTTGACCGGTAGGGCCCAGGTGGAGCTGAATTTCTCTAGGATTTTCAGGTTGTCCTGGAGGCCTTTCTCGGTTGGTGACAGCAGCAGCAGGTCATCTGCATACAGCAGGAATTTCACCTGAGCGTCGTGGAGGGTGAGTCCTGGTGCTGAGGAGGATTCCAGGGCGGTAGCCAGCTCGTTGATGTAGATGTTGAAGAGCGTTGGGCTTAGGCTGCAGCCTTGTCTTACTCCGCGGCTCTGCTGGAAAAAAGCCGTTCTTTTGCCGCTCACACTCACGCTGCAGCTGCTCTCGGTGTAGGAGCTTTTGATGACATCGTAGGTCTTTCCTCCTATTCCACTCTCCAGCAGTTTCAGGAATAAGCCCGGGTGCCACACTGAATCAAAGGCCTTTTTAAAGTCCACAAAGCAGGCGTATATCTTCCCATTCTTTGTATTGTAGATGTGTCTCTGAATGAGGCTGTGCAGAGTATAGATGTGGTCAGTGGTGCGGTGGTTCGGCATGAACCCTGCTTGGCTCTTGTTGAGGACGTTGTGCTCGGTGAGGAAGGTGAGGATCCTCTTGTTCAGGATACTGTTGAACAGTTTTCCCAGGTTGCTGCTGACGCATATGCCTCTGTAGTTGGCTGGGTCATACCTGTCCCCACTCTTGTGGATGGGTGTGATGAGGCCTTGGTTCCAGGTACGAGGGAAGTAGCCGGCACTCAGTACAATATTGAAGAGTTTAACCATTGCAGCCTGTATTTCTGGTGGGCTGTACTTCAGCATTTCTGGTAGGATTCCATCTAGGCCACCGGCTTTTCTACTTCTTATGGAGGAGAGTCTCTCGGTTACTTCCTGTAGTGTTATAGGTGTATCCACCGGGTTTTGGAAGTTTTTGATTTTTTCCTCCATTGCTTTTAGTTTCGCCATTATGTTTTCCTGTTCTTGGCTTAGTCCTTCCTTTGGAATGTCTTTATAGAGGTCTCTGAAGTATTGGAGCCAGAGGTTGCCATTTTGGATATGGTTGTTGTTTTTCTTGTCTTTGGTGTCCATGTGGTTCCATAGTTCCCAGAAGGAGTGGTCTTGGAGGGCGTCTTGGAGTTGATTGAGCTTCGTAGAGATGTAACTCTGCTTCTTCCTCCTGAGGATGGTTTTGTACTGCTTTTGTATGGAGTCATAGGCTTCCCTCAGACCCAGGTGGTTGGGGTCTCTGTGTTTCTTGTTGGAGGCTGTTCTCAGGGTCTTCCGTACAGCTTTACATTCTCTGTCAAACCAGCCATTGACCTGTGTTTCTTTTGGTCTCTTGTAGTCGACTTTTTTAAGGTCGGACAGTCTGGCCATTGCGTAGAATATATTGTTGAGATCCTTTGCTGCTTGGTTCACTCCCTCTGGGTTTGGCATGTACTCAAGGTTGTAGAAGTGGTGGAGCATCCGCTGTATTTCAGGTCTTCTGGAAGCTTCTTTATATCTTAGTGCCGATATTTTGGACCATTTATAGGATGGAGGCCGGGTGAAGAGGCCGCTCTGCTGTGGCTTCTGAGTGGATGGTTTCTCTGTAGATTTCATGTACAGAAGAAGTTGGCTGTGGTCTGACAGGTGCGTTTGTGGGGTGACTATGAAGGCGCTGACATCTGCCAGGTTCATGTCTGTAATGGCGTAATCAACTACACTCCTCCCTACATGGGATTTTAGTGTATACGTTCCTAAGGAGTCACCCTTGCATCGTCCATTAAGGATATGAAGTCCTAAACTTTTACATACGTTCAGGAGCTTTCTGCCACTTTTGTTGACTGTACTGTCATAGCTGTTTCTCTCAGTGTGTACAGGGTCTTGGCCGTCATTCTCTGCTCCAAGTATGTAGATGTTTCCATCCGTGGTCAGGAAGTCTCTCTCTCTCCCTGTTCTTGCATTGAGGTCTCCAAAGATGAGAACTTTGCCCAGGGCCTGATAATGGGCGGCTTCTCTTTGTAAGATTTCGAAGCAGTCTGGATTGAAGTAGGGGGACTCTGGCGGTGGTATATAGGTGGCACAGAGGTGGACATCAGACTGACAGGTGAGGATGGAGCTGCTGATTCTGATCCATATGTGGCTGCCTCCTTTCTTCACCGGTTTGATGTACTGGTGGAGCTCCTCTTTATACCAGATCGCTACTCCTCCTGAGCCCCGGCCCTGTTTGATGTTTTTATTTTTCTGGGCATGGACCAAGAATTCCTTGTATCCAATAGGCACCAGGGATTCATTTTCGGCTCTGGTCCATGTTTCCAGGAGGATCTGAATGTCTATATTTTTCATACTTTGTATAAAATCAGGGTCCTTTGTTTTAGATCCAAAGGTTGAGGCGTTGAGACCCTGGATATTCCAGCTGCTGATTGTAAGTGAAGACATTCTTCTGTGTGGTTTGTGTGTATATACCTTGTAATGAGTATGGCTGTGTGGGACAAACTGGATTTCTGACAGTTTTATAGTGGTGCTTGGTTCCATCCGGTCACATTATTATTCTGCGCAGTGCATTGAGCAGGTTTATTATCTCATCCCTATCTCTGCTCTGCATGTATCTGTGTGGGCTTGGTGGTGTCCTCGGTGGAGGTCTCCACCTCCGATGGTCTGACACTGGGTGAAGAGCTTTGTTTCCAGCTCCAGGAGGTAGCCTTGGGGTTTTCTGCTTTATCGTTCTCGGGGGTCTTTCAGTGTGATTATGGCCACTGTTGAATCCAGGCCCGGGGTCTCTGTTTAGCACGATGTCCTTCAGCTCTTTGGCCAGGAGGCTGACCCCTTGTTTGTTGAGGTGTTTATCATCGTGCAGGTGACTGTTGTTTATGGAGAGGTGTTGTGCCAGGGTCACGTTTGGCACAGTCTTGATCTTTTCAGTCAGTTCTGCATTGATGGCTTGGGTGGTTTGCCTGGGTATGTCCTTTCTTGGAAGCAGCGATGACAGAATGATTTTACTGTCCCGGAATTTTAGGTTTGCCATCTTTGCCAGGTTGATCAGTTGTTCTGCGATCTGCTGGTCTGGCCGATTGTTTGTACCCGTGTGTATAATAATGTGCTTTGGGTTGGTAAACCGTGGTCTACTGATGACCTCTGTCACCTGTTCAATACTTGCACAGCGGATTGTACGGACCTGTTTTCCTGGGAATAGCCGCTGTGTATTTAGGTACTTCCCATTTGAGTCCATTATTAGGACAATATCAGGACTTTGTGATGTCTTGGGTGGGCTACGGTGCTGCTGACGAGGGTCTGTGGTGCTGGCTTTGCTGGTGGCTGGTTCTGTTCTCTCTTCCATCTCTCTGGTTTCAGGATTTGAGTCCATTATTAGGACAGTATCAGGACTTTGTGATGTCTTGGGTGGGCTACGGTGCTGCTGACGAGGGTCTGTGGTGCTGGCTTTGCTGGTGGCTGGTTCTGTTCTCTCTTCCATCTCTCTGGTTTCAGGATTTGAGTCCATTATTAGGACAGTATCAGGACTTTGTGATGTCTTGGGTGGGCTACGGTGCTGCTGATGGGGTTCAGTGGTGGCCATATTGTCTGCTCTCTGGCATGTTTTCGTTGCCCCCTGCTGGTTCAGATGAGCAGGGCTATGGGCTTTTAATTCTCTAATCTCCTTTCGGAGTTGATCATTGTCTTTTTTCAGCTCCCCCATTTCCTGTAGTGCTGCCTTGTATTGACACTTCATTTCACACATTTCGGCCCTTATTTTCTGTGTGGCTGTGTCATTTGCTGCTTGGTAATTTGCGTTGCTTTGTGAGTTTCTTTCACATGCTAATTTCAGTTGGGCCAAGTCTCTTTCTAGTTGAGATAAGAAGTCTCTGATGTTATCGGGCGAGAGGTGTGAAGTGTCGGGGGTTAGGCGGCTCTGTCTGGGAATCCCTATGTGAGCATTAGAGGTAGCTGCTGGGGCTTGTAGTCCTTTATAGGTTTGTGCCTGCTCTTTGATATCGGAGAAACAATTTTCAAATTGCTGCAGAATCTCCTCCGTCCCCTGCGCCATGACTGTGCCAGTTTTGTATAGGAGTATGGTGAGCGCATTGGTGTCATCATCTGCTTGGCTGGTAATTTTAATCTGCTGGACACCTTTATCGTTGGTTTTAGATACATGTTTGTATCGTTTGCACAGCGCAGTGTGCCAGGCTGAGGGTTGTTCTGTATAGAATAATACATTGGTTTTTCTTTTTGGTTCTTTCTTTGTGAAATCTGCATAAAGAGTCTCTGGATTCTCTCTAACGTAGTCCATCTTGGATTTATTGCCCCCCTGTGTTATCTCCAGATCTGGCCCCCAGCATTCCTGTGTCTCTGGCTCTGGGCTTTGTTCATTTACATGTTCTAAATTTGTGTTTTCCATTTTGTAGTTATATGTTAATTATAATCCTTGTTTCTAAGAAGATTAATTTGTAGCAAGTCTATAGGTTGTGTTGTAGTTAAAGAATTCTCCTACCTTCTATAGGTCCAGGTATCAGGATGTCAGATGTATGATGTCGGCTGCTTCCAGTCTGTGTCCTCCAGGAGATTCTTGTTTTGTCCTTTAAATCCTCCAATTCTTCCTTTTTTCATAAAATGTAAAGTCCAGTTCGGTCCAGATCACTTTTATGTTCCACGGAGTTGAGTTTTTCCAGGTTTTGTCTTACAGTTGACTCATTACAAGGTATAAAGTGATGGAAATTCAGGAGCTCATGTTCAGTGCTTCTTACTCCTAGGAATGGTGGGCGGGATATAGAGTGTAGGGTAGAGAGTGTAGAGTGTAGGGTGTAGAGTGTAGGGTATAGAGTGTAGAGTGTAGGGTATAGAGTGTATGGTATAGAGTGTAGGGTATAGAGTGTAGGGTGTAGAGTGTAGGGTATAGAGTGTAGGGTATAGAGTGTAGGGTATAGAGTGTAGGGAATAGAGTGTAGAGTGTAAGGTATAGAGTGTAGAGTGTAGGGTATAGAGTGTAGGGTATAGAGTGTAGAGTGTAGGGATTAGAGTGTAGGGTATAGAGTGTAGGGTTTAGAGTGTAGAGTGTAGGGTATAGAGTGTATGGTATAGAGTGTAGGGTATCGAGTGTAGGGTGTAGAGTGTAGGGTATAGAGTGTAGGGTATAGAGTGTAGGGTATAGAGTGTAGGGAATAGAGTGTAGAGTGTAAGGTATAGAGTGTAGAGTGTAGGGTATAGAGTGTAGGGTATAGACTGTAGGGTATAGAGTGTAGGGTATAGATTGTAGAGTGTAGGCTATAGAGTGTAGGGTATAGAGTGTAGAGTGTAGGGCATAGAGTGTAGGGTATAGAGTGTAGGGTATAGAGTGTAGGGTATAGAGTGTAGAGTGTAGGGTATAGTGTGTAGGGTGTAGAGTGCAGGGTGTAGAGTGTAGGGTATAGAGTATAGGGTATAGAGTGTAGAGTGTAGGGTATAGAGTGTATGCTATAGAGTGTATGGTGTAGAGTGTATGGTATAGAGTGCAGGGTATAGAGTGTAGAGTGTATGTATAGAGTGTAGGGTATAGAGTGTAGGGTATAGAGTGTATGTTATAGAGTGTAGGGTATAGAGTGTAGAGTGTAGGGTATAGAGTTTAGAGTGTAGGGTATAGAGTGTAGGGTATAGAGTGTAAGGTATAGAGTGTAGGGTGCAGAGTGTAGGGTATAGAGTGTAGGGTATAGAGTGTAGGGTATAGAGTGTACGGTATGGAGTGTAGGGTATAGAGTGTATGGTATAGAGTGTAGGGTATAGAGTGTAGAGTGTAGGGTATAGAGTGTAGGGTATAGAGTGTAGGGTATAGAGTGTAGGGTATAGAGTGTAGGGTATAGAGTGTAGAGTGTAGGGTATAGAGTTTAGAGTGTAGGGTATAGAGTGTAGGGTATAGAGTGTAAGGTATAGAGTGTAGGGTGTAGAGTGTAGGGTATAGAGTGTAGGGTATAGAGTGTAGGGTATAGAGTGTACGGTATGGAGTGTAGGGTATAGAGTGTATGGTATAGAGTGTAGGGTATAGAGTGTAGAGTGTAGGGTATAGAGTGTAGGGTATAGAGTGTAGGGTATAGAGTGTAGGGTATAGAGTGTAGGGTATAGAGTGTAGAGTGTAGGGTATAGAGTTTAGAGTGTAGAGTATAGAGTGTAGGGTATAGAGTGTAAGGTATAGAGTGTAGGGTGTAGAGTGTAGGGTATAGAGTGTAGGGTATAGAGTGTAGGGTATAGAGTGTACGGTATAGAGTGTAGGGTATAGAGTGTATGGTATAGAGTGTAGGGTATAGAGTGTAGGGCATAGGGTGTAGGGTATAGAGTGTAGGGTATAGAGTGTAGAGTGTAAGGTATAGAGTGTAGGGTGTAGAGTGTAGGGTATAGAGTGTAGGGTATAGAGTGTAGGGTATAGAGTGTACGGTATGGAGTGTAGGGTATAGAGTGTATGGTATAGAGTGTAGGGTATAGAGTGTAGAGTGTAGGGTATAGAGTGTAGGGTATAGAGTGTAGGGTATAGAGTGTAGGGTATAGAGTGTAGGGTATAGAGTGTAGATTGTAGGGTATAGAGTTTAGAGTGTAGGGTATAGAGTGTAGGGTATAGAGTGTAATGTATAGAGTGTAGGGTGTAGAGTGTAGGGTATAGAGTGTAGGGTATAGAGTGTAGGGTATAGAGTGTACGGTATAGAGTGTAGGGTATAGAGTGTATGGTATAGAGTGTAGGGTATAGAGTGTAGGGCATAGGGTGTAGGGTATAGAGTGTAGGGTATAGAGTGTAGAGTGTAAGGTATAGAGTGTAGGGTGTAGAGTGTAGGGTATAGAGTGTAGGGTATAGAGTGTAGGGTATAGAGTGTACGGTATAGAGTGTAGGGTATAGAGTGTATGGTATAGAGTGTAGGGTATAGAGTGTAGGGCATAGGGTGTAGGGTATAGAGTGTAGGGTATAGAGTGTAGAGTGTAAGGTATAGAGTGTAGGGTATAGAGTGTAGAGTGTAGGGTATAGAGTGTATGTTATAGAGTGTAGGGTATAGAGTGTAGAGTGTAGGGTATAGAATTTAGAGTGTAGGGTATAGAGTGTAGGGTATAGAGTGTAAGGTATAGAGTGTAGGGTGTAGAGTGTAGGGTATAGAGTGTAGGGTATAGAGTGTAGGGTATAGAGTGTACGGTATAGAGTGTAGGGTATAGAGTGTATGTTATAGAGTGTAGGGTATAGAGTGTAGAGTGTAGGTTATAGAGTGTAGGGTATAGAGTGTAGGGTATAGAGTGTAGAGTGTAGGGTATAGAGTGTAGGGTATAGAGTGTAGGGTATAGAGTGTAGGGCATAGAGTGTAGGGTATAGAGTGTAGGGTATAGAGTGTAGAGTGTAGGGTATAGAGTGTAGGGTATAGAGTGTAGGGTATAGAGTGTAGAGTGTAGGGCATAGAGTGTAGAGTGTAGGGTATAGAGTGTAGGGTATAGAGTGTAGGGTATAGAGTGTAGAGTGTAGGGTATAGAGTGTAGGGTATAGAGTGTAGGGTATAGAGTGTAGGGTATAGAGTGTAGGGCATAGAGTGTAGGGTATAGAGTGTAGGGTATAGAGTGTAGAGTGTAGGGTATAGAGTGTAGGGTATAGAGTGTAGGGTATAGAGTGTAGGGCATAGAGTGTAGGGTATAGAGTGTAGGGTATAGAATGTAGAGTGTAGGGTATAGAGTGTAGGGTATAGAGTGTAGGGTATAGAGTGTAGAGTGAAGGGTATAGAGTGTAGGGTATAGAGTGTAGGGTTTAGAGTGTAGGGTATAGAGTGTAGGGTATAGAGTGTAGGGCATAGAGTGTAGGGTATAGAGTGTAGGGTATAGAGTGTAGAGTGTAGGGTATAGAGTGTAGGGTATAGAGTGTAGGGTATAGAGTGTAGAGTGTAGGGCATAGAGTGTAGAGTGTAGGGTATAGAGTGTAGGGTATAGAGTGTAGGGTATAGAGTGTAGGGTATAGAGTGTAGAGTGTAGGGTATAGAGTGTAGGGTATAGAGTGTAGGGTATAGAGTGTAGGGTAGAGAGTATAGAGTGTAGGGTATAGAGTGTAGGGTATAGAGTGTAGGGTATAGAGTGTAGAGTGTAGGGTATAGAGTTTAGAGTGTAGGGTATAGAGTGTAGGGTATAGAGTGTAAGGTATAGAGTGTAGGGTGTAGAGTGTAGGGTATAGAGTGTAGGGTATAGAGTGTAGGGTATAGAGTGTACGGTATGGAGTGTAGGGTATAGAGTGTATGGTATAGAGTGTAGGGTATAGAGTGTAGAGTGTAGGGTATAGAGTGTAGGGTATAGAGTGTAGGGTATAGAGTGTAGGGTATAGAGTGTAGGGTATAGAGTGTAGAGTGTAGGGTATAGAGTTTAGAGTGTAGGGTATAGAGTGTAGGGTATAGAGTGTAAGGTATAGAGTGTAGGGTGTAGAGTGTAGGGTATAGAGTGTAGGGTATAGAGTGTAGGGTATAGAGTGTACGGTATGGAGTGTAGGGTATAGAGTGTATGGTATAGAGTGTAGGGTATAGAGTGTAGAGTGTAGGGTATAGAGTGTAGGGTATAGAGTGTAGGGTATAGAGTGTAGGGTATAGAGTGTAGGGTATAGAGTGTAGAGTGTAGGGTATAGAGTTTAGAGTGTAGAGTATAGAGTGTAGGGTATAGAGTGTAAGGTATAGAGTGTAGGGTGTAGAGTGTAGGGTATAGAGTGTAGGGTATAGAGTGTAGGGTATAGAGTGTACGGTATAGAGTGTAGGGTATAGAGTGTATGGTATAGAGTGTAGGGTATAGAGTGTAGGGCATAGGGTTTAGGGTATAGAGTGTAGGGTATAGAGTGTAGAGTGTAAGGTATAGAGTGTAGGGTGTAGAGTGTAGGGTATAGAGTGTAGGGTATAGAGTGTAGGGTATAGAGTGTACGGTATGGAGTGTAGGGTATAGAGTGTATGGTATAGAGTGTAGGGTATAGAGTGTAGAGTGTAGGGTATAGAGTGTAGGGTATAGAGTGTAGGGTATAGAGTGTAGGGTATAGAGTGTAGGGTATAGAGTGTAGAGTGTAGGGTATAGAGTGTATGGTATAGAGTGTAGGGTATAGAGTGTAGGGTGTAGAGTGTAGGGTATAGAGTGTAGGGTATAGAGTGTAGGGTATAGAGTGTAGGGTATAGAGTGTAGGGAATAGAGTGTAGAGTGTAAGGTATAGAGTGTAGAGTGTAGGGTATAGAGTGTAGGGTATAGACTGTAGGGTATAGAGTGTAGGGTATAGAGTGTAGGGTATAGATTGTAGAGTGTAGGCTATAGAGTGTAGGGTATAGAGTGTAGAGTGTAGGGTATAGAGTGTAGGGTATAGAGTGTAGGGTATAGAGTGTAGGGTATAGAGTGTAGAGTGTAGGGTATAGTGTGTAGGGTGTAGAGTGTAGGGTATAGAGTGTAGGGTATAGAGTGTAGGGTATAGAGTGTAGGGTTTAGAGTGTAGGGAATAGAGTGTAGAGTTTAAGGTATAGAGTGTAGGGTATAGAGTGTAGGGTATAGAGTGTAGAGTGTAGGGATTAGAGTGTAGGGTATAGAGTGTAGGGTGTAGAGTGTAGGGTATAGAGTGTAGAGTGTAGGGTATAGAGTGTATGGTATAGAGTGTAGGGTATAGAGTGTAGGGTGTAGAGTGTAGGGTATAGAGTGTAGGGTATAGAGTGTAGGGAATAGAGTGTAGAGTGTAAGGTATAGAGTGTAGAGTGTAGGGTATAGAGTGTAGGGTATAGAGTGTAGGGTGTAGAGTGTAGGGTATAGAGTGTAGAGTATAGAGTGTATGGTATAGAGTGTAGGGTATAGAGTGTAGGTTGTAGAGTGTAGGGTATAGAGTGTAGGGTATAGAGTGTAGGGTATAGAGTGTAGGGAATAGAGTGTAGGGAATAGAGTGTAGAGTGTAAGGTATAGAGTGTAGAGTGTAGGGTATAGAGTGTAGGGTATAGACTGTAGGGTATAGAGTGTAGGGTATAGAGTGTAGGGTATAGATTGTAGAGTGTAGGCTATAGAGTGTAGGGTATAGAGTGTAGAGTGTAGGGTATAGAGTGTAGGGTATAGAGTGTAGGGTATAGAGTGTAGGGTATAGAGTGTAGAGTGTAGGGTATAGTGTGTAGGGTGTAAAGTGTAGGTTATAGAGTGTAGGGTATAGAGTGTAGGGTATAGAGTGTAGGGTATAGAGTGTAGGGAATAGAGTGTAGAGTGTAAGGTATAGAGTGTAGGGTATAGAGTGTAGGGTATAGAGTGTAGAGTGTAGGGATTAGAGTGTAGGGTATAGAGTGTAGGGTGTAGAGTGTAGGGTATAGAGTGTAGAGTGTAGGGTATAGAGTGTATGGTATAGAGTGTAGGGTATAGAGTGTAGGGTGTAGAGTGTAGGGTATAGAGTGTAGGGTATAGGGTGTAGGGTATAGAGTGTTGGGTATAGAGTGTAGGGAATAGAGTGTAGAGTGTAAGGTATAGAGTGTAGAGTGTAGGGTATAGAGTGTAGGGTATAGACTGTAGGGTATAGAGTGTAGGGTATAGAGTGTAGGGTATAGATTGTAGAGTGTAGGCTATAGAGTGTAGGGTATAGAGTGTAGAGTGTAGGGTATAGAGTGTAGGGCATAGAATGCAGGGTGTAGAGTGTAGGGTACAGAGTGTAGGGTATAGACTGTAGAGTGTAGGGTATAGAGTGTATGCTATAGAGTGTATGGTGTAGAGTGTATCATATAGAGTGTAGGGTATAGAGTGTAGAGTGTATGGTATAGAGTGTAGGGTATGGAGTGTAGGGTATAGAGTGTATGTCATAGAGTGTAGGGTATAGAGTGTAGAGTGTAGGGTATAGAGTTTAGAGTGTAGGGTATAGAGTGTAGCGTATAGAGTGTAGGGTATAGAGTGTAGAGTGTAGGGTATAGAGTGTATGGTATAGAGTGTAGGGTATAGAGTGTAGGGTGTAGAGTGTAGGGTATAGAGTGTAGGGTATAGAGTGTAGGGAATAGAGTGTAGAGTGTAAGGTATAGAGTGTAGAGTGTGGGGTATAGAGTGTAGGGTATAGAGTGTAGGTTATAGACTGTAGGCTATAGAGTGTAGGGTATAGAGTGTAGGGTATAGATTGTAGAGTGTAGGCTATAGAGTGTAGGGTATAGAGTGTAGGGTATAGAGTGTAGGGTATAATGTGTAGAGTGTAGGGTATAGAGTGTATAGTGAAGGGTATAGAGTGTAGGGTATAGAGTGTAGGGTATAGAGTGTAGAGTGTAGGGTATAGAGTGTATGCTATAGAGTATATGGTGTAGAGTGTATGGTATAGAGTGTAGGGTATAGAGTGTAGAGTGTATGGTATAGAGTGTAGAGTGTAGGGTATAGAGTGTATGCTATAGAGTATATGGTGTAGAGTGTATGGTATAGAGTGTAGGGTATAGAGTGTAGAGTGTATGGTATAGAGTGTAGGGTATAGAGTGTAGGGTATAGAGTGTATGTTATAGAGTGTAGGGTATAGAGTGTAGAGTGTAGGGTATAGAGTTTAGATTGTAGGGTATAGAGTGTAGGGTATAGAGTGTAATGTATAGAGTGTAGGGTGTAGAGTGTAGGGTACAGAGTGTAGGGTATAGAGTGTATTGTATAGAGTGTATGGTATAGAGTGTAGGGTATAGATTGTATGGTATAGAGTGTAGGGTATAGAGTGTAGAGTGTAGGGTATAGAGTGTAGGGTATAGAGTGTATGTTATAGAGTGTAGGGTATAGAGTGTAGAGTGTAGGGTATAGAGTGTAGGGTATAGAGTGTAGGGTATAGAGTGTATGTTATAGAGTGTAAAGTATAGAGTGTAGATTGTAGGGTATAGAGTTTAGATTGTAGGGTATAGAGTGTAGGGTATAGAGTGTAAGGTATAGAGTGTAGGGTGTAGAGTGTAGGGTATAGAGTGTAGGGTATAGAGTGTAGGGTATAGATTGTATGGTATAGAGTGTAGGGTATAGAGTGTATGGTATAGAGTGTAGGGTATAGAGTGTAGAGTGTAGGATATAGAGTGTAGGGTATAGAGTGTAGAGTGTAGGGTATAGAGTGTAGGGTAAAGAGTGTAGGGTATAGAGTGTAGAGTGCAGGGATTAGAGTGTAGGGTATAGAGTGTAGGGTATAGAGTGTAGAGTGTAGGGTATAGAGTGTAGGGTATAGAGTGTAGAGTGTAGGGTATAGAGTGTAGGGTATAGAGTGTAGGGTATAGAGTGTAGGGTATAGAGTGTAGAGTGTAGGGTATAGAGTGTAGGGTATAGAGTGTAGGGTATAGAGTGTAGAGTGTAGGGTATAGAGTGTAGGGTATAGAGTGTAGGGTATAGATTGTAGGGCATAGAGTGTAGGGTATAGAGTGTAGGGTATAGAGTGTAGAGTGTAGGGTATAGAGTGTAGGGTATAGAGTGTAGGGTATAGAGTGTAGGGTATAGAGTGTAGGGTATAGAGTTTAGAGTGTAGGGTATAGAGTGTAGAGTGTAGGGTATAGAGTGTATGGTATAGAGTGTAGGGTATAGAGTGTAGGGTGTAGAGTGTTGGGTATAGAGTGTAGGGTATAGAGTGTAGGGTATAGAGTGTAGGGTATAGAGTGTAGGGTATAGAGTGTAGGGAATAGAGTGTAGAGTGTAAGGTATAGAGTGTAGAGTGTAGGGTATAGAGTGTAGGGTATAGAGTGTAGAGTGTAGGGATTAGAGTGTAGGGTATAGAGTGTAGGGTATAGAGTGTAGGGTATAGAGTGTAGAGTGTAGGGTATAGAGTGTAGGGTATAGAGTGTAGGGTATAGAGTGTAGGGCATAGAGTGTAGGGTATAGAGTGTAGGGTATAGAGTGTAGAGTGTAGGGTATAGAGTGTAGGGTATAGAGTGTAGGGTATAGAGTGTAGAGTGTAGGGTATAGAGTGTAGGGTATAGAGTGTAGGGTATAGAGTGTAGGGCATAGAGTGTAGGGTATAGAGTGTAGGGTATAGAGTGTAGAGTGTAGGGTATAGAGTGTAGGGTATAGAGTGTAGGGTATAGAGTGTAGAGTGTAGGGTATAGAGTGTAGGGTATAGAGTGTAGGGTATAGAGTGTAGGGTATAGAGTGTAGAGTGTAGGGTATAGAGTGTAGGGTATAGAGTGTAGGGTATAGAGTGTAGAGTGTAGGGTGTAGAGTGTAGGGTATAGAGTGTAGGGTATAGAGTGTAGGGTATAGAGTGTAGGGTATAGAGTGTAGGGAATAGAGTGTAGAGTGTAAGGTATAGAGTGTAGAGTGTAGGGTATAGAGTGTAGGGTATAGACTGTAGGGTATAGAGTGTAGGGTATAGAGTGTAGGGTATAGATTGTAGAGTGTAGGCTATAGAGTGTAGGGTATAGAGTGTAGAGTGTAGGGTATAGAGTGTAGGGTATAGAGTGTAGGGTATAGAGTGTAGGGTATAGAGTGTAGAGTGTAGGGTATAGTGTGTAGGGTGTAGAGTGTAGGGTATAGAGTGTAGGGTATAGAGTGTAGGGTATAGAGTGTAGGGTATAGAGTGTAGGGAATAAAGTGTAGAGTGTAAGGTATAGAGTGTAGAGTGTAGGGTATAGAGTGTAGGGTATAGAGTGTAGAGTGTAGGGATTAGAGTGTAGGGTATAGAGTGTAGGGTTTAGAGTGTAGGGTATAGAGTGTAGAGTGTAGGGTATAGAGTGTATGGTATAGAGTGTAGGGTATAGAGTGTAGGGTGTAGAGTGTAGGGTATAGAGTGTAGGGTATAGAGTGTAGGGTATAGAGTGTAGGGTATAGAGTGTAGGGAGTAGAGTGTAAGGTATAGAGTGTAGAGTGTAGGGTATAGAGTGTAGGGTATAGACTGTAGGGTATAGAGTGTAGGGTATAGAGTGTAGGGTATAGATTGTAGAGTGTAGGCTTTAGAGTGTAGGGTATAGAGTGTAGAGTGTAGGGTATAGAGTGTAAGGTATAGAGTGCAGGGTGTAGAGTGTAGGGTATAGAGTTTAGGGTATAGAGTGTAGGGTATAAAGTGTAGAGTGTAGGGTATAGAGTGTATAGTGTAGGGTATAGAGTATAGAGTGTAGGGTATAGAGTGTATGTTATAGAGTGTAGGGTATAGAGTGTAGGGTAGAGAGTGTAGAGTGTAGGGTATAGAGTGTAGGGTATAGAGTGTAGGGTGTAGAGTGTAGGGTATAGAGTGTAGAGTGTAGGGTATAGAGTGTATGGTATAGAGTGTAGGGTATAGAGTGTAGGGTGTAGAGTGTAGGGTATAGAGTGTAGGGTATAGAGTGCAGGGTGTAGAGTGTAGGGTATAGAGTTTAGGGTATAGAGTGTAGAGTGTAGGGTATAGAGTGTATGGTATAGAGTGTAGGGTATAGAGTGTAGGTTGTAGAGTGTTGGGTGTAGAGTGTAGGGTATAGAGTGTAGGGTATAGAGTGTAGAGTGTAGGGTATAGAGTGTATGGTATAGAGTGTAGGGTATAGAGTGTAGGTTGTAGAGTGTTGGGTATAGAGTGTAGGGTATAGAGTGTAGGGTATAGAGTGTAGGGTATAGAGTGTAGGGAATAGAGTGTAGAGTGTAAGGTATAGAGTGTAGAGTGTAGGGTATAGAGTGTAGGGTATAGACTGTAGGGTATAGAGTGTAGGGTATAGAGTGTAGGGTATAGATTGTAGAGTGTAGGCTATAGAGTGTAGGGTATAGAGTGTAGAGTGTAGGGTATAGAGTGTAGGGTATAGAGTGTAGAGTGTAGGGTATAGAGTGTAGGGTATAGAGTGTAGGGTATATAGTGTAGAGTGTAGGGTATAGAGTGTATGGTATAGAGTGTAGGGTATAGAGTGTAGGTTGTAGAGTGTTGGGTATAGAGTGTAGGGTATAGAGTGTAGGGTATAGAGTGTAGGGTATAGAGTGTAGGGAATAGAGTGTAGAGTGTAAGGTATAGAGTGTAGAGTGTAGGGTATAGAGTGTAGGGTATAGACTGTAGGGTATAGAGTGTAGGGTATAGAGTGTAGGGTATAGATTGTAGAGTGTAGGCTATAGAGTGTAGGGTATAGAGTGTAGAGTGTAGGGTATAGAGTGTAGGGTATAGAGTGTAGAGTGTAGGGTATAGAGTGTATGGTATAGAGTGTAGGGTATAGAGTGTAGGTTGTAGAGTGTTGGGTATAGAGTGTAGGGTATAGAGTGTAGGGTATAGAGTGTAGGGTATAGAGTGTAGGGAATAGAGTGTAGAGTGTAAGGTATAGAGTGTAGAGTGTAGGGTATAGAGTGTAGGGTATAGACTGTAGGGTATAGAGTGTAGGGTATAGAGTGTAGGGTATAGATTGTAGAGTGTAGGCTATAGAGTGTAGGGTATAGAGTGTAGAGTGTAGGGTATAGAGTGTAGGGTATAGAGTGTAGAGTGTAGGTTGTAGAGTGTTGGGTGTAGAGTGTAGGGTATAGAGTGTAGGGTATAGAGTGTAGAGTGTAGGGTATAGAGTGTATGGTATAGAGTGTAGGGTATAGAGTGTAGGTTGTAGAGTGTTGGGTATAGAGTGTAGGGTATAGAGTGTAGGGTATAGAGTGTAGGGTATAGAGTGTAGGGAATAGAGTGTAGAGTGTAAGGTATAGAGTGTAGAGTGTAGGGTATAGAGTGTAGGGTATAGACTGTAGGGTATAGAGTGTAGGGTATAGAGTGTAGGGTATAGATTGTAGAGTGTAGGCTATAGAGTGTAGGGTATAGAGTGTAGAGTGTAGGGTATAGATTGTAGGGTATAGAGTGTAGAGTGTAGGGTATAGAGTGTAGGGTATAGAGTGTAGGGTATAGAGTGTAGGGTATAGAGTGTAGAGTGTAGGGTATAGTGTGTAGGGTGTAGAGTGTAGGGTATAGAGTGTAGGGTATAGAGTGTAGGGTATAGAGTGTAGGGTATAGAGTGTAGGGAATAGAGTGTAGAGTGTAAGGTATAGAGTGTAGAGTGTAGGGTATAGAGTGTAGGGTATAGAGTGTAGAGTGTAGGGATTAGAGTGTAGGGTATAGAGTGTAGGGTTTAGAGTGTAGGGTATAGAGTGTAGAGTGTAGGGTATAGAGTGTATGGTATAGAGTGTAGGGTATAGAGTGTAGGGTGTAGAGTGTAGGGTATAGAGTGTAGGGTATAGAGTGTAGGGTATAGAGTGTAGGGTATAGAGTGTAGGGAGTAGAGTGTAAGGTATAGAGTGTAGAGTGTAGGGTATAGAGTGTAGGGTATAGACTGTAGGGTATAGAGTGTAGGGTATAGAGTGTAGGGTATAGATTGTAGAGTGTAGGCTTTAGAGTGTAGGGTATAGAGTGTAGAGTGTAGGGTATAGAGTTTAGGGTATAGAGTGTAGAGTGTAGCGTATAGAGTGTATGGTATAGAGTGTAGGGTATAGAGTGTAGGTTGTAGAGTGTTGGGTGTAGAGTGTAGGGTATAGAGTGTAGGGTATAGAGTGTAGAGTGTAGGGTATAGAGTGTATGGTATAGAGTGTAGGGTATAGAGTGTAGGTTGTAGAGTGTTGGGTATAGAGTGTAGGGTATAGAGTGTAGGGTATAGAGTGTAGGGTATAGAGTGTAGGGAATAGAGTGTAGAGTGTAAGGTATAGAGTGTAGAGTGTAGGGTATAGACTGTAGGGTATAGAGTGTAGGGTATAGAGTGTAGGGTATAGATTGTAGAGTGTAGGCTATAGAGTGTAGGGTATAGAGTGTAGAGTGTAGGGTATAGAGTGTAGGGTATAGAGTGTAGGGTATAGAGTGTAGGGTATAGAGTGTAGAGTGTAGGGTATAGTGTGTAGGGTGTAGAGTGTAGGGTATAGAGTGTAGGGTATAGAGTGTAGGGTATAGAGTGTAGGGTTTAGAGTGTAGGGAATAGAGTGTAGAGTTTAAGGTATAGAGTGTAGGGTATAGAGTGTAGGGTATAGAGTGTAGAGTGTAGGGATTAGAGTGTAGGGTATAGAGTGTAGGGTGTAGAGTGTAGGGTATAGAGTGTAGAGTGTAGGGTATAGAGTGTATGGTATAGAGTGTAGGGTATAGAGTGTAGGGTGTAGAGTGTAGGGTATAGAGTGTAGGGTATAGAGTGTAGGGAATAGAGTGTAGAGTGTAAGGTATAGAGTGTAGAGTGTAGGGTATAGAGTGTAGGGTATAGAGTGTAGAGTGTAGGGATTAGAGTGTAGGGTATAGAGTGTAGGGTTTAGAGTGTAGGGTATAGAGTGTAGAGTGTAGGGTATAGAGTGTATGGTATAGAGTGTAGGGTATAGAGTGTAGGGTGTAGAGTGTAGGGTATAGAGTGTAGGGTATAGAGTGTAGGGTATAGAGTGTAGGGTATAGAGTGTAGGGAGTAGAGTGTAAGGTATAGAGTGTAGAGTGTAGGGTATAGAGTGTAGGGTATAGACTGTAGGGTATAGAGTGTAGGGTATAGAGTGTAGGGTATAGATTGTAGAGTGTAGGCTTTAGAGTGTAGGGTATAGAGTGTAGAGTGTAGGGTATAGAGTGTAGGGTATAGAGTGCAGGGTGTAGAGTGTAGGGTTTAGAGTGTAGGGTATAGAGTGTAGAGTGTAGGGTATAGAGTGTATGGTATAGAGTGTAGGGTATAGAGTGTAGGGTGTAGAGTGTAGGGTATAGAGTGTAGGGTATAGAGTGTAGGGTATAGAGTGTAGGGTATAGAGTGTAGGGAGTAGAGTGTAAGGTATAGAGTGTAGAGTGTAGGGTATAGAGTGTAGGGTATAGACTGTAGGGTATAGAGTGTAGGGTATAGAGTGTAGGGTATAGATTGTAGAGTGTAGGCTTTAGAGTGTAGGGTATAGAGTGTAGAGTGTAGGGTATAGAGTGTAGGGTATAGAGTGCAGGGTGTAGAGTGTAGGGTATAGAGTTTAGGGTATAGAGTGTAGAGTGTAGGGTATAGAGTGTATGGTATAGAGTGTAGGGTATAGAGTGTAGGTTGTAGAGTGTTGGGTGTAGAGTGTAGGGTATAGAGTGTAGGGTATAGAGTGTAGAGTGTAGGGTATAGAGTGTATGGTATAGAGTGTAGGGTATAGAGTGTAGGTTGTAGAGTGTTGGGTATAGAGTGTAGGGTATAGAGTGTAGGGTATAGAGTGTAGGGTATAGAGTGTAGGGAATAGAGTGTAGAGTGTAAGGTATAGAGTGTAGAGTGTAGGGTATAGACTGTAGGGTATAGAGTGTAGGGTATAGAGTGTAGGGTATAGATTGTAGAGTGTAGGCTATAGAGTGTAGGGTATAGAGTGTAGAGTGTAGGGTATAGAGTGTAGGGTATAGAGTGTAGGGTATAGAGTGTAGGGTATAGAGTGTAGAGTGTAGGGTATAGTGTGTAGGGTGTAGAGTGTAGGGTATAGAGTGTAGGGTATAGAGTGTAGGGTATAGAGTGTAGGGTTTAGAGTGTAGGGAATAGAGTGTAGAGTTTAAGGTATAGAGTGTAGGGTATAGAGTGTAGGGTATAGAGTGTAGAGTGTAGGGATTAGAGTGTAGGGTATAGAGTGTAGGGTGTAGAGTGTAGGGTATAGAGTGTAGAGTGTAGGGTATAGAGTGTATGGTATAGAGTGTAGGGTATAGAGTGTAGGGTGTAGAGTGTAGGGTATAGAGTGTAGGGTATAGAGTGTAGGGAATAGAGTGTAGAGTGTAAGGTATAGAGTGTAGAGTGTAGGGTATAGAGTGTAGGGTATAGAGTGTAGGGTGTAGAGTGTAGGGTATAGAGTGTAGAGTATAGAGTGTATGGTATAGAGTGTAGGGTATAGAGTGTAGGTTGTAGAGTGTAGGGTATAGAGTGTAGGGTATAGAGTGTAGTGTATAGAGTGTAGGGTATAGAGTGTAGGGAATAGAGTGTAGAGTGTAAGGTATAGAGTGTAGAGTGTAGGGTATAGAGTGTAGGGTATAGACTGTAGGGTATAGAGTGTAGGGTATAGAGTGTAGGGTATAGATTGTAGAGTGTAGGCTATAGAGTGTAGGGTATAGAGTGTAGAGTGTAGGGTATAGAGTGTAGGGTATAGAGTGTAGGGTATAGAGTGTAGGGTATAGAGTGTAGAGTGTAGGGTATAGTGTGTAGGGTGTAAAGTGTAGGTTATAGAGTGTAGGGTATAGAGTGTAGGGTATAGAGTGTAGGGTATAGAGTGTAGGGAATAGAGTGTAGAGTGTAAGGTATAGAGTGTAGGGTATAGAGTGTAGGGTATAGAGTGTAGAGTGTAGGGATTAGAGTGTAGGGTATAGAGTGTAGGGTGTAGAGTGTAGGGTATAGAGTGTAGAGTGTAGGGTATAGAGTGTATGGTATAGAGTGTAGGGTATAGAGTGTAGGGTGTAGAGTGTAGGGTATAGAGTGTAGGGTATAGAGTGTAGGGTATAGAGTGTTGGGTATAGAGTGTAGGGAATAGAGTGTAGAGTGTAAGGTATAGAGTGTAGAGTGTAGGGTATAGAGTGTAGGGTATAGACTGTAGGGTATAGAGTGTAGGGTATAGAGTGTAGGGTATAGATTGTAGAGTGTAGGCTATAGAGTGTAGGGTATAGAGTGTAGAGTGTAGGGTATAGAGTGTAGGGCATAGAGTGCAGGGTGTAGAGTGTAGGGTATAGAGTGTAGGGTATAGACTGTAGAGTGTAGGGTATAGAGTGTATGCTATAGAGTGTATGGTGTAGAGTGTATCATATAGAGTGTAGGGTATAGAGTGTAGAGTGTATGGTATAGAGTGTAGGGTATAGAGTGTAGGGTATAGAGTGTATGTCATAGAGTGTAGGGTATAGAGTGTAGAGTGTAGGGTATAGAGTTTAGAGTGTAGGGTATAGAGTGTAGCGTATAGAGTGTAGGGTATAGAGTGTAGAGTGTAGGGTATAGAGTGTATGGTATAGAGTGTAGGGTATAGAGTGTAGGGTGTAGAGTGTAGGGTATAGAGTGTAGGGTATAGAGTGTAGGGAATAGAGTGTAGAGTGTAAGGTATAGAGTGTAGAGTGTGGGGTATAGAGTGTAGGGTATAGAGTGTAGGTTATAGACTGTAGGCTATAGAGTGTAGGGTATAGAGTGTAGGGTATAGATTGTAGAGTGTAGGCTATAGAGTGTAGGGTATAGAGTGTAGGGTATAGAGTGTAGGGTATAATGTGTAGAGTGTAGGGTATAGAGTGTATAGTGAAGGGTATAGAGTGTAGGGTATAGAGTGTAGGGTATAGAGTGTAGAGTGTAGGGTATAGAGTGTATGCTATAGAGTATATGGTGTAGAGTGTATGGTATAGAGTGTAGGGTATAGAGTGTAGAGTGTATGGTATAGAGTGTAGAGTGTAGGGTATAGAGTGTATGCTATAGAGTATATGGTGTAGAGTGTATGGTATAGAGTGTAGGGTATAGAGTGTAGAGTGTATGGTATAGAGTGTAGGGTATAGAGTGTAGGGTATAGAGTGTATGTTATAGAGTGTAGGGTATAGAGTGTAGAGTGTAGGGTATAGAGTTTAGATTGTAGGGTATAGAGTGTAGGGTATAGAGTGTAATGTATAGAGTGTAGGGTGTAGAGTGTAGGGTACAGAGTGTAGGGTATAGAGTGTATTGTATAGAGTGTATGGTATAGAGTGTAGGGTATAGATTGTATGGTATAGAGTGTAGGGTATAGAGTGTAGAGTGTAGGGTATAGAGTGTAGGGTATAGAGTGTATGTTATAGAGTGTAGGGTATAGAGTGTAGAGTGTAGGGTATAGAGTGTAGGGTATAGAGTGTAGGGTATAGAGTGTATGTTATAGAGTGTAAAGTATAGAGTGTAGATTGTAGGGTATAGAGTTTAGATTGTAGGGTATAGAGTGTAGGGTATAGAGTGTAAGGTATAGAGTGTAGGGTGTAGAGTGTAGGGTATAGAGTGTAGGGTATAGAGTGTAGGGTATAGATTGTATGGTATAGAGTGTAGGGTATAGAGTGTATGGTATAGAGTGTAGGGTATAGAGTGTAGAGTGTAGGATATAGAGTGTAGGGTATAGAGTGTAGAGTGTAGGGTATAGAGTGTAGGGTAAAGAGTGTAGGGTATAGAGTGTAGAGTGCAGGGATTAGAGTGTAGGGTATAGAGTGTAGGGTATAGAGTGTAGAGTGTAGGGTATAGAGTGTAGGGTATAGAGTGTAGAGTGTAGGGTATAGAGTGTAGGGTATAGAGTGTAGGGTATAGAGTGTAGGGTATAGAGTGTAGAGTGTAGGGTATAGAGTGTAGGGTATAGCGTGTAGGGTATAGAGTGTAGAGTGTAGGGTATAGAGTGTAGGGTATAGAGTGTAGGGTATAGATTGTAGGGCATAGAGTGTAGGGTATAGAGTGTAGGGTATAGAGTGTAGAGTGTAGGGTATAGAGTGTAGGGTATAGAGTGTAGGGTATAGAGTGTAGGGTATAGAGTGTAGGGTATAGAGTTTAGAGTGTAGGGTATAGAGTGTAGAGTGTAGGGTATAGAGTGTATGGTATAGAGTGTAGGGTATAGAGTGTAGGGTGTAGAGTGTTGGGTATAGAGTGTAGGGTATAGAGTGTAGGGTATAGAGTGTAGGGTATAGAGTGTAGGGTATAGAGTGTAGGGAATAGAGTGTAGAGTGTAAGGTATAGAGTGTAGAGTGTAGGGTATAGAGTGTAGGGTATAGAGTGTAGAGTGTAGGGATTAGAGTGTAGGGTATAGAGTGTAGGGTATAGAGTGTAGGGTATAGAGTGTAGAGTGTAGGGTATAGAGTGTAGGGTATAGAGTGTAGGGTATAGAGTGTAGGGCATAGAGTGTAGGGTATAGAGTGTAGGGTATAGAGTGTAGAGTGTAGGGTATAGAGTGTAGGGTATAGAGTGTAGGGTATAGAGTGTAGAGTGTAGGGTATAGAGTGTAGGGTATAGAGTGTAGGGTATAGAGTGTAGGGCATAGAGTGTAGGGTATAGAGTGTAGGGTATAGAGTGTAGAGTGTAGGGTATAGAGTGTAGGGTATAGAGTGTAGGGTATAGAGTGTAGAGTGTAGGGTATAGAGTGTAGGGTATAGAGTGTAGGGTATAGAGTGTAGAGTGTAGGGTATAGAGAGTAGGGTATAGAGTGTAGGGTATAGAGTGTAGGGCATAGAGTGTAGGGTATAGAGTGTAGGGCATAGAGTGTAGGGTATAGAGTGTAGGGTATAGAGTGTAGAGTGTAGGGTATAGAGTGTAGGGTATAGAGTGTAGGGTATAGAGTGTAGAGTGTAGGGTATAGAGTGTAGGGTATAGAGTGTAGTGTATAGAGTGTAGAGTGTAGGGTGTAGAGTGTAGGGTATAGAGTGTAGGGTATAGAGTGTAGGGTATAGAGTGTAGGGAATAGAGTGTAGAGTGTAAGGTATAGAGTGTAGAGTGTAGGGTATAGAGTGTAGGGTATAGACTGTAGGGTATAGAGTGTAGGGTATAGAGTGTAGGGTATAGAGTGTAGAGTGTAGGGTATAGTGTGTAGGGTGTAGAGTGTAGGGTATAGAGTGTAGGGTATAGAGTGTAGGGTATAGAGTGTAGGGTATAGAGTGTAGGGAATAGAGTGTAGAGTGTAAGGTATAGAGTGTAGCGTGTAGGGTATAGAGTGTAGGGTATAGAGTGTAGAGTGTAGGGATTAGAGTGTAGGGTATAGAGTGTAGGGTTTAGAGTGTAGGGTATAGAGTGTAGAGTGTAGGGTATAGAGTGTAGGGAATAGAGTGTAGAGTGTAAGGTATAGAGTGTAGAGTGTAGGGTATAGAGTGTAGGGTATAGACTGTAGGGTATAGAGTGTAGGGTATAGAGTGTAGGGTATAGAGTGTAGAGTGTAGGGTATAGTGTGTAGGGTGTAGAGTGTAGGGTATAGATTGTAGGGTATAGAGTGTAGGGTATAGAGTGTAGGGTATAGAGTGTAGGGAATAGAGTGTAGAGTGTAAGGTATAGAGTGTAGAGTGTAGGGTATAGAGTGTAGGGTATAGAGTGTAGAGTGTAGGGATTAGAGTGTAGGGTATAGAGTGTAGGGTTTAGAGTGTAGGGTATAGAGTGTAGAGTGTAGGGTATAGAGTGTATGGTATAGAGTGTAGGGTATAGAGTGTAGGGTGTAGAGTGTAGGGTATAGAGTGTAGGGTATAGAGTGTAGGGTATAGAGTGTAGGGTATAGAGTGTAGGGAGTAGAGTGTAAGGTATAGAGTGTAGAGTGTAGGGTATAGAGTGTAGGGTATAGACTGTAGGGTATAGAGTGTAGGGTATAGAGTGTAGGGTATAGATTGTAGAGTGTAGGCTTTAGAGTGTAGGGTATAGAGTGTAGAGTGTAGGGTATAGAGTGTAAGGTATAGAGTGCAGGGTGTAGAGTGTAGGGTATAGAGTTTAGGGTATAGAGTGTAGGGTATAAAGTGTAGAGTGTAGGGTATAGAGTGTATAGTGTAGGGTATAGAGTGTAGGGTATAGAGTGTAGGGTATAGAGTGTATGTTATAGAGTGTAGGGTATAGAGTGTAGGGTAGAGAGTGTAGAGTGTAGGGTATAGAGTGTAGGGTATAGAGTGTAGGGTGTAGAGTGTAGGGTATAGAGTGTAGAGTGTAGGGTATAGAGTGTATGGTATAGAGTGTAGGGTATAGAGTGTAGGGTGTAGAGTGTAGGGTATAGAGTGTAGGGTATAGAGTGCAGGGTGTAGAGTGTAGGGTATAGAGTTTAGGGTATAGAGTGTAGAGTGTAGGGTATAGAGTGTATGGTATAGAGTGTAGGGTATAGAGTGTAGGTTGTAGAGTGTTGGGTGTAGAGTGTAGGGTATAGAGTGTAGGGTATAGAGTGTAGAGTGTAGGGTATAGAGTGTATGGTATAGAGTGTAGGGTATAGAGTGTAGGTTGTAGAGTGTTGGGTATAGAGTGTAGGGTATAGAGTGTAGGGTATAGAGTGTAGGGAATAGAGTGTAGAGTGTAAGGTATAGAGTGTAGAGTGTAGGGTATAGAGTGTAGGGTATAGACTGTAGGGTATAGAGTGTAGGGTATAGAGTGTAGGGTATAGATTGTAGAGTGTAGGCTATAGAGTGTAGGGTATAGAGTGTAGAGTGTAGGGTATAGAGTGTAGGGTATAGAGTGTAGGGTATAGAGTGTAGGGTATAGAGTGTAGAGTGTAGGGTATAGTGTGTAGGGTGTAGAGTGTAGGGTATAGAGTGTAGGGTATAGAGTGTAGGGTATAGAGTGTAGGGTATAGAGTGTAGGGAATAGAGTGTAGAGTGTAAGGTATAGAGTGTAGGGTATAGAGTGTAGGGTATAGAGTGTAGAGTGTAGGGATTAGAGTGTAGGGTATAGAGTGTAGGGTGTAGAGTGTAGGGTATAGAGTGTAGAGTTTAGGGTATAGAGTGTATGGTATAGAGTGTAGGGTATAGAGTGTAGGGTGTAGAGTGTAGGGTATAGAGTGTAGGTTATAGAGTGTAGGGAATAGAGTGTAGAGTGTAAGGTATAGAGTGTAGAGTGTAGGGTATAGAGTGTAGGGTATAGAGTGTAGGGTGTAGAGTGTAGGGTATAGAGTGTAGAGTATAGAGTGTATGGTATAGAGTGTAGGGTATAGAGTGTAGGTTGTAGAGTGTAGGGTATAGAGTGTAGGGTATAGAGTGTAGGGTATAGAGTGTAGGGTATAGAGTGTAGGGAATAGAGTGTAGAGTGTAAGGTATAGAGTGTAGAGTGTAGGGTATAGAGTGTAGGGTATAGACTGTAGGGTATAGAGTGTAGGGTATAGAGTGTAGGGTATAGATTGTAGAGTGTAGGCTATAGAGTGTAGGGTATAGAGTGTAGAGTGTAGGGTATAGAGTGTAGGGTATAGAGTGTAGGGTATAGAGTGTAGGGTATAGAGTGTAGAGTGTAGGGTATAGTGTGTAGGGTGTAAAGTGTAGGTTATAGAGTGTAGGGTATAGAGTGTAGGGTATAGAGTGTAGGGTATAGAGTGTAGGGAATAGAGTGTAGAGTGTAAGGTATAGAGTTTAGGGTATAGAGTGTAGGGTATAGAGTGTAGAGTGTAGGGATTAGAGTGTAGGGTATAGAGTGTAGGGTGTAGAGTGTAGGGTATAGAGTGTAGAGTGTAGGGTATAGAGTGTATGGTATAGAGTGTAGGGTATAGAGTGTAGGGTGTAGAGTGTAGGGTATAGAGTGTAGGGTATAGAGTGTAGGGTATAGAGTGTTGGGTATAGAGTGTAGGGAATAGAGTGTAGAGTGTAAGGTATAGAGTGTAGAGTGTAGGGTATAGAGTGTAGGGTATAGACTGTAGGGTATAGAGTGTAGGGTATAGAGTGTAGGGTATAGATTGTAGAGTGTAGGCTATAGAGTGTAGGGTATAGAGTGTAGAGTGTAGGGTATAGAGTGTAGGGTATAGAGTGCAGGGTGTAGAGTGTAGGGTATAGAGTGTAGGGTATAGACTGTAGAGTGTAGGGTATAGAGTGTATGCTATAGAGTGTATGGTGTAGAGTGTATCATATAGAGTGTAGGGTATAGAGTGTAGAGTGTATGGTATAGAGTTTAGAGTGTAGGGTATAGAGTGTAGCGTATAGAGTGTAGGGTATAGAGTGTAGAGTGTAGGGTATAGAGTGTATGGTATAGAGTGTAGGGTATAGAGTGTAGGGTGTAGAGTGTAGGGTATAGAGTGTAGGGTATAGAGTGTAGGGAATAGAGTGTAGAGTGTAAGGTATAGAGTGTAGAGTGTGGGGTATAGAGTGTAGGGTATAGAGTGTAGGTTATAGACTGTAGGCTATAGAGTGTAGGGTATAGAGTGTAGGGTATAGATTGTAGAGTGTAGGCTATAGAGTGTAGGGTATAGAGTGTAGGGTATAGAGTGTAGGGTATAATGTGTAGAGTGTAGGGTATAGAGTGTATAGTGAAGGGTATAGAGTGTAGGGTATAGAGTGTAGGGTATAGAGTGTAGAGTGTAGGGTATAGAGTGTATGCTATAGAGTATATGGTGTAGAGTGTATGGTATAGAGTGTAGGGTATAGAGTGTAGAGTGTATGGTATAGAGTGTAGAGTGTAGGGTATAGAGTGTATGCTATAGAGTATATGGTGTAGAGTGTATGGTATAGAGTGTAGGGTATAGAGTGTAGAGTGTATGGTATAGAGTGTAGGGTATAGAGTGTAGGGTATAGAGTGTATGTTATAGAGTGTAGGGTATAGAGTGTAGAGTGTAGGGTATAGAGTTTAGATTGTAGGGTATAGAGTGTAGGGTATAGAGTGTAATGTATAGAGTGTAGGGTGTAGAGTGTAGGGTACAGAGTGTAGGGTATAGAGTGTATTGTATAGAGTGTATGGTATAGAGTGTAGGGTATAGATTGTATGGTATAGAGTGTAGGGTATAGAGTGTAGAGTGTAGGGTATAGAGTGTAGGGTATAGAGTGTATGTTATAGAGTGTAGGGTATAGAGTGTAGAGTGTAGGGTATAGAGTGTAGGGTATAGAGTGTATGTTATAGAGTGTAAGGTATAGAGTGTAGATTGTAGGGTATAGAGTTTAGATTGTAGGGTATAGAGTGTAGGGTATAGAGTGTAAGGTATAGAGTGTAGGGTGTAGAGTGTAGGGTATAGAGTGTAGGGTATAGAGTGTAGGGTATAGATTGTATGGTATAGAGTGTAGGGTATAGAGTGTATGGTATAGAGTGTAGGGTATAGAGTGTAGAGTGTAGGATATAGAGTGTAGGGTATAGAGTGTAGAGTGTAGGGTATAGAGTGTAGGGTAAAGAGTGTAGGGTATAGAGTGTAGAGTGCAGGGATTAGAGTGTAGGGTATAGAGTGTAGGGTATAGAGTGTAGAGTGTAGGGTATAGAGTGTAGGGTATAGAGTGTAGAGTGTAGGGTATAGAGTGTAGGGTATAGAGTGTAGGGTATAGAGTGTAGGGTATAGAGTGTAGAGTGTAGGGTATAGAGTGTAGGGTATAGAGTGTAGGGTATAGAGTGTAGAGTGTAGGGTATAGAGTGTAGGGTATAGAGTGTAGGGTATAGATTGTAGGGCATAGAGTGTAGGGTATAGAGTGTAGGGTATAGAGTGTAGAGTGTAGGGTATAGAGTGTAGGGTATAGAGTGTAGGGTATAGAGTGTAGGGTATAGAGTGTAGGGTATAGAGTTTAGAGTGTAGGGTATAGAGTGTAGAGTGTAGGGTATAGAGTGTATGGTATAGAGTGTAGGGTATAGAGTGTAGGGTGTAGAGTGTTGGGTATAGAGTGTAGGGTATAGAGTGTAGGGTATAGAGTGTAGGGTATAGAGTGTAGGGTATAGAGTGTAGGGAATAGAGTGTAGAGTGTAAGGTATAGAGTGTAGAGTGTAGGGTATAGAGTGTAGGGTATAGAGTGTAGAGTGTAGGGATTAGAGTGTAGGGTATAGAGTGTAGGGTATAGAGTGTAGGGTATAGAGTGTAGAGTGTAGGGTATAGAGTGTAGGGTATAGAGTGTAGGGTATAGAGTGTAGGGCATAGAGTGTAGGGTATAGAGTGTAGGGTATAGAGTGTAGAGTGTAGGGTATAGAGTGTAGGGTATAGAGTGTAGGGTATAGAGTGTAGAGTGTAGGGTATAGAGTGTAGGGTATAGAGTGTAGGGTATAGAGTGTAGGGCATAGAGTGTAGGGTATAGAGTGTAGGGTATAGAGTGTAGAGTGTAGGGTATAGAGTGTAGGGTATAGAGTGTAGGGTATAGAGTGTAGAGTGTAGGGTATAGAGTGTAGGGTATAGAGTGTAGGGTATAGAGTGTAGAGTGTAGGGTATAGAGAGTAGGGTATAGAGTGTAGGGTATAGAGTGTAGGGCATAGAGTGTAGGGTATAGAGTGTAGGGCATAGAGTGTAGGGTATAGAGTGTTGTGAGAACGATGACTGGTTAAAATTTTTGGTGGTTTCTTGTTCAGTCCATAGGCCTACATCATGTGGCAAACCGGTGAGCATGTGGCTCTATTAGTATAGGAGATACCTGAAAACATATCACACTTTTCATCATAGTGCTTTTACCAATGCATAAAATGCATGGAGAAGTCATTTCGAATGACTGGTCCTCAGTGTTGTGAGAACGATGACTGGTTAAAATTTTTCGTGGTTTCTTGTTCAGTCCATAGGCCTACACATGTGGCAAACCGGTGAGCATGTGGCTCTATTAGTATAGGAGATACCTGATATGTTAGGTATGAGTGTAGAGTGTAGGGCATAGAGTGTAGAGTGTGGGGTGTAGAGTGTAGGGTATAGAGTGTAGGGTATAGAGTGTAGGGTATAGAGTGTAGGGAATAGAGTGTAGAGTGTAAGGTATAGAGTGTAGAGTGTAGGGCATAGAGTGTAGAGTGTAGGGTATAGAGTGTAGGGTATAGAGTGTAGGGTATAGAGTGTAGGGTATAGAGTGTAGAGTGTAGGGTATAGAGTGTAGAGTGTAGGGTATAGAGTGTAGAGTGTAGAGTATAGAGTGTAGGTTATAGAGTGTAGGGTATAGAGTGTAGGGTATAGAGTGTAGAGTGTAGGGTATAGAGTGTAGAGTGTAGGGTATAGAGTGTAGGGTATAGAGTGCAGGGTATAGAGTGTAGGGTAGAGAGTGTAGAGTGTAGGGTATAGAGTGTAGGGTATAGAGTGTAGGGTGTAGAGTGTAGGGTATAGAGTGTAGAGTGTAGGGTTTAGAGTGTATGGTATAGAGTGTAGGGTATAGAGTGTAGGGTGTAGAGTGTAGGGTATAGAGTGTAGGGTATAGAGTGTAGGGTATAGAGTGTAGGGAATAGAGTGTAGAGTGTAAGGTATAGAGTGTAGAGTGTAGGGTATAGAGTGTAGGGTATAGAGAGTAGAGTGTAGGGATTAGAGTGTAGGGTATAGAGTGTAGGGTGTAGAGTGTAGGGTGTAGAGTGTAGAGTGTAGGGTATAGAGTGTATGGTATAGAGTGTAGGGTATAAAGTGTAGGGTGTAGAGTGTAGGGTATAGAGTGTAGGGTATAGAGTGTAGGGTATAGAGTGTAGGGTATAGAGTGTAGGGAATAGAGTGTAGAGTGTAAGGTATAGAGTGTAGAGTGTAGGGTATAGAGTGTAGGGTATAGACTGTAGGGTATAGAGTGTAGGGTATAGAGTGTAGGGTATAGATTGTAGAGTGTAGGCTATAGAGTGTAGGGTATAGAGTGTAGAGTGTAGGGTATAGAGTGTAGGGCATAGAGTGTAGGGTATAGAGTGTAGGGTATAGAGTGTAGAGTGTAGGGTATAGTGTGTAGGGTATAGAGTGCAGGGTGTAGAGTGTAGGGTATAGAGTGTAGGGTATAGAGTGTAGAGTGTAGGGTATAGAGTGTATGCTATAGAGTGTATGGTGTAGAGTGTATGGTATAGAGTGTAGGGTATAGAGTGTAGGGTATAGAGTGTATGTTATAGAGTGTAGGGTATAGAGTGTAGGGTAGAGAGTGTAGAGTGTAGGGTATAGAGTGTAGGGTATAGAGTGTAGGGTATAGAGTGTAGAGTGTTGGGATTAGAGTGTAGGGTATAGAGTGTAGGATGTAGAGTGTAGGGTATAGAGTGTAGAGTGTAGGGTATAGAGTGTAGAGTGTAGGGCATAGAGTGTAGAGTGTAGGGTATAGAGTGTAGGGTATAGAGTGTAGGGTATAGAGTGTAGGGTATAGAGTGTAGAGTGTAGGGTATAGAGTGTAGAGTGTAGGGTATAGAGTGTAGGGTATAGAGTGTAGGGTAGAGAGTGTAGGGTAGAGAGTGTAGAGTGTAGGGTATAGAGTGTAGGGTATAGAGTGTAGGGTATAGAGTGTAGAGTGTAGGGATTAGAGTGTAGTGTATAGAGTGTAGGGTGTAGAGTGTAGGGTATAGAGTGTAGAGTGTAGGGTATAGAGTGTATGGTATAGAGTGTAGGGTATAGAGTGTGGGGTGTAGAGTGTAGGGTATAGAGTGTAGGGTATAGAGTGTAGGGTATAGAGTGTAGAGTGTAGGGTATAGAGTGTAGAGTGTAGGGTATAGAGTGTAGAGTGTAGGGTATAGAGTGTAGGGTATAGAGTGTAGGGTATAGAGTGTAGGGTATAGAGTGTAGAGTGTAGGGTATAGAGTGTAGAGTGTAGGGTATAGAGTGTAGGGTATAGAGTGCAGGGCATAGAGTGTAGGGTAGAGAGTGTAGAGTGTAGGGTATAGAGTGTAGGGTATAGAGTGTAGGGTGTAGAGTGTAGGGTATAGAGTGTAGAGTGTAGGGTATAGAGTGTATGGTATAGAGTGTAGGGTATAGAGTGTAGGGTATAGAGTGTAGGGTATATAGTGTAGGGTATAGAGTGTAGGGTATAGAGTGTAGGGAATAGAGTGTAGAGTGTAAGGTATAGAGTGTAGAGTGTAGGGTATAGAGTGTAGGGTATAGAGAGTAGAGTGTAGGGATTAGAGTGTAGGGTATAGAGTGTAGGGTGTAGAGTGTAGGGTATAGAGTGTAGAGTGTAGGGTATAGAGTGTATGGTATAGAGTGTAGGGTATAGAGTGTAGGGTGTAGAGTGTAGGGTATAGAGTGTAGGGTATAGAGTGTAGGGCATAGAGTGTAGGGTATAGAGTGTAGGGAATAGAGTGTAGAGTGTAAGGTATAGAGTGTAGAGTGTAGGGTATAGAGTGTAGAGTATAGACTGTAGGGTATAGAGTGTAGGGTATAGAGTTTAGGGTATAGATTGTAGAGTGTAGGCTATAGAGTGTAGGGTATAGAGTGTAGAGTGTAGGGTATAGAGTGTAGGGTATAGAGTGTAGGGTATAGAGTGTAGGGTATAGAGTGTAGAGTGTAGGGTATAGTGTGTAGGGTATAGAGTGCAGGGTGTAGAGTGTAGGGTATAGAGTGTAGGTTATAGAGTGTAGAGTGTAGGGTATAGAGTGTATGCTATAGAGTGTATGGTGTAGAGTGTAGGGTGTAGAGTGTAGTGTATAGAGTGTAGAGTGTAGGGTATAGAGTGTATGGTATAGAGTTTAGGGTATAGAGTGTGGGGTGTAGAGTGTAGGGTATAGAGTGTAGGGTATAGAGTGTAGGGTATAGAGTGTAGGGAATAGAGTGTAGAGTGTAAGGTATAGAGTGTAGAGTGTAGGGCATAGAGTGTAGAGTGTAGGGTATAGAGTGTAGGGTATAGAGTGTAGGGTATAGAGTGTAGGGTATAGAGTGTAGAGTGTAGGGTATAGAGTGTAGAGTGTAGGGTATAGAGTGTAGAGTGTAGGGCATAGAGTGTAGAGTGTAGGGTATAGAGTGTAGGGTATAGAGTGTAGGGTATAGAATATAGGGTATAGAGTGTAGAGTGTAGGGTATAGAGTGTAGAGTGTAGGGTATAGAGTGTAGAGTGTATGGTATAGAGTGTAGGCTATAGAGTGTAGGGTATAGAGTGTAGAGTGTATGGTATAGAGTGTAGGGTATAGAGTGTAGGGTATAGAGTGTACGTTATAGAGTGTAGGGTATAGAGTGTAGGGTAGAGAGTGTAGAGTGTAGGGTATAGAGTGTAGGGTATAGAGTGTAGGGTATAGAGTGTAGAGTGTAGGGTATAGAGTGTATGCTATAGAGTGTATGGTGTAGAGTGTAGGGTGTAGAGTGTAGTGTATAGAGTGTAGAGTGTAGGGTATAGAGTGTATGGTATAGAGTGTAGGGTATAGAGTGTGGGGTGTAGAGTGTAGGGTATAGAGTGTAGGGTATAGAGTGTAGGGTATAGAGTGTAGGGAATAGAGTGTAGAGTGTAAGGTATAGAGTGTAGAGTGTAGGGCATAGAGTGTAGAGTGTAGGGTATAGAGTGTAGGGTATAGAGTGTAGGGTATAGAGTGTAGGGTATAGAGTGTAGAGTGTAGGGTATAGAGTGTAGAGTGTAGGGTATAGAGTGTAGAGTGTAGGGCATAGAGTGTAGAGTGTAGGGTATAGAGTGTAGGGTATAGAGTGTAGGGTATAGAGTGTAGGGTATAGAGTGTAGAGTGTAGGGTATAGAGTGTAGAGTGTAGGGTATAGAGTGTAGGGTATAGAGTGTAGGGTAGAGAGTGTAGGGTAGAGAGTGTAGAGTGTAGGGTATAGAGTGTAGGGTATAGAGTGTAGGGTATAGAGTGTAGAGTGTAGGGATTAGAGTGTAGTGTATAGAGTGTAGGGTGTAGAGTGTAGGGTATAGAGTGTAGAGTGTAGGGTATAGAGTGTATGGTATAGAGTGTAGGGTATAGAGTGTGGGGTGTAGAGTGTAGGGTATAGAGTGTAGGGTATAGAGTGTAGGGTATAGAGTGTAGGGAATAGAGTGTAGAGTGTAAGGTATAGAGTGTAGAGTGTAGGGCATAGAGTGTAGAGTGTAGGGTATAGAGTGTAGGGTATAGAGTGTAGGGTATAGAGTGTAGGGTATAGAGTGTAGAGTGTAGGGTATAGAGTGTAGAGTGTAGGGTATAGAGTGTAGAGTGTAGGGCATAGAGTGTAGAGTGTAGGGTATAGAGTGTAGGGTATAGAGTGTAGGGTATAGAGTGTAGGGTATAGAGTGTAGAGTGTAGGGTATAGAGTGTAGAGTGTAGGGTATAGAGTGTAGGGTATAGAGTGTAGGGTAGAGAGTGTAGGGTAGAGAGTGTAGAGTGTAGGGTATAGAGTGTAGGGTATAGAGTGTAGGGTATAGAGTGTAGAGTGTAGGGATTAGAGTGTAGTGTATAGAGTGTAGGGTGTAGAGTGTAGGGTATAGAATGTAGAGTGTAGGGTATAGAGTGTATGGTATAGAGTGTAGGGTATAGAGTGTGGGGTGTAGAGTGTAGGGTATAGAGTGTAGGGTATAGAGTGTAGGGTATAGAGTGTAGGGTATAGAGTGTAGGGTATAGAGTGTAGGGTATAGAGTGTAGAGTGTAGGGTATAGAGTGTAGAGTGTAGGGTATAGAGTGTAGAGTGTAGGGTAAAGAGTGTAGGGTATAGAGTGTAGGGTATAGAGTGTAGAGTGTAGGGTATAGAGTGTAGAGTGTAGGGTATAGAGTGTAGGGTATAGAGTGCAGGGTATAGAGTGTAGGGTAGAGAGTGTAGAGTGTAGGGTATAGAGTGTAGGGTATAGAGTGTAGGGTGTAGAGTGTAGGGTATAGAGTGTAGAGTGTAGGGTATAGAGTGTATGGTATAGAGTGTAGGGTATAGAGTGTAGGGTGTAGAGTGTAGGGTATAGAGTGTAGGGTATAGAGTGTAGGGTATAGAGTGTAGGGAATAGAGTGTAGAGTGTAAGGTATAGAGTGTAGAGTGTAGGGTATAGAGTGTAGAGTATAGAGAGTAGAGTGTAGGGATTAGAGTGTAGGGTATAGAGTGTAGGGTGTAGAGTGTAGGGTATAGAGTGTAGAGTGTAGGGTATAGAGTGTATGGTATAGAGTGTAGGGTATAGAGTGTAGGGTGTAGAGTGTAGGGTATAGAGTGTAGGGTATAGAGTGTAGGGTATAGAGTGTAGGGAATAGAGTGTAGAGTGTAAGGTATAGAGTGTAGAGTGTAGGGTATAGAGTGTAGGGTATAGACTGTAGGGTATAGAGTGTAGGGTATAGAGTGTAGGGTATAGATTGTAGAGTGTATGCTATAGAGTGTAGGGTGTAGAGTGTAGAGTGTAGGGTATAGAGTGTAGGGCATAGAGTGTAGGGTATAGAGTGTAGGGTATAGAGTGTAGAGTGTAGGGTATAGTGTGTAGGGTATAGAGTGTAGGGTATAGAGTGTAGAGTGTAGGGTATAGAGTGTATGCTATAGAGTGTATGGTGTAGAGTGTATGGTATAGAGTGTAGGGTATAGAGTGTAGAGTGTATGGTATAGAGTGTAGGGTATAGAGTGTAGGGTATAGAGTGTATGTTATAGAGTGTAGGGTATAGAGTGTAGGGTAGAGAGTGTAGAGTGTAGGGTATAGAGTGTAGGGTATAGAGTGTAGGGTATAGAGTGTAGAGTGTTGGGATTAGAGTGTAGGGTATAGAGTGTAGGATGTAGAGTGTAGGGTATAGAGTGTAGAGTGTAGGGTATAGAGTGTATGGTATAGAGTGTAGGGTATAGAGTGTAGGGTGTAGAGTGTAGGGTATAGCGTGTAGGGTATAGAGTGTAGGGTATAGAGTGTAGTGTATAGAGTGTAGGGTGTAGAGTGTAGGGTATAGAGTGTAGGGTATAGAGTGTAGGGTATAGAGTGTATGGTATAGAGTGTAGAGTGTAGGATATAGAGTGTAGGGTATAGAGTGTAGAGTGTAGGGTATAGAGTGTAGGGTATAGAGTGTAGGGTATAGAGTGTAGAGTGTAGGGATTAGAGTGTAGGGTATAGAGTGTAGGGTATAGAGTGTAGAGTGTAGGGTATAGAGTGTAGGGTATAGAGTGTAGAGTGTAGGGTATAGAGTTTAGGGTATAGAGTGTAGGGTATAGAGTGTAGGGTATAGAGTGTAGGGTATAGAGTGTAGGGTATAGAGTGTAGGGTATAGAGTGTAGAGTGTAGGGTATAGAGTGTAGAGTATAGAGAGTAGAGTGTAGGGATTAGAGTGTAGGGTATAGAGTTTAGGGTGTAGAGTGTAGGGTATAGAGTGTAGAGTGTAGGGTATAGAGTGTATGGTATAGAGTGTAGGGTATAGAGTGTAGGGTGTAGAGTGTAGGGTATAGAGTGTAGGGTATAGAGTGTAGGGTATAGAGTGTAGGGTATAGAGTGTAGGGAATAGAGTGTAGAGTGTAAGGTATAGAGTGTAGAGTGTAGAGTATAGAGTGTAGGGTATAGACTGTAGGGTATAGAGTGTAGGGTATAGAGTGTAGGGTATAGATTGTAGAGTGTAGGCTATAGAGTGTAGGGTATAGAGTGTAGAGTGTAGGGTATAGAGTGTAGGGCATAGAGTGTAGGGTATAGAGTGTAGGGTATAGAGTGTAGAGTGTAGGGTATAGTGTGTAGGGTATAGAGTGCAGGATGTAGAGTGTAGGGTATAGAGTGTAGGGTATAGAGTGTAGAGTGTAGGGTATAGAGTGTATGCTATAGAGTGTATGGTGTAGAGTGTATGGTATAGAGTGTAGGGTATAGAGTGTAGAGTGTATGGTATAGAGTGTAGGGTATAGAGTGTAGGGTATAGAGTGTAGAGTGTTGGGATTAGAGTGTAGGGTATAGAGTGTAGGATGTAGAGTGTAGGGTATAGAGTGTAGAGTGTAGGGTATAGAGTGTATGGTATAGAGTGTAGGGTATAGAGTGTAGGGTGTAGAGTGTAGGGTATAGCGTGTAGGGTATAGAGTGTAGGGTATAGAGTGTAGTGTATAGAGTGTAGGGTGTAGAGTGTAGGGTATAGAGTGTAGGGTATAGAGTGTAGGGTATAGAGTGTATGGTATAGAGTGTAGAGTGTAGGATATAGAGTGTAGGGTATAGAGTGTAGAGTGTAGGGTATAGAGTGTAGGGTATAGAGTGTAGGGTATAGAGTGTAGAGTGTAGGGATTAGAGTGTAGGGTATAGAGTGTAGAGTGTAGGGTATAGAGTGTAGGGTATAGAGTGTAGAGTGTAGGGTATAGAGTTTAGGGTATAGAGTGTAGGGTATAGAGTGTAGGGTATAGAGTGTAGGGTATAGAGTGTAGAGTGTAGGGTATAGAGTGTATGGTATAGAGTGTAGGGTATAGAGTGTAGGGTGTAGAGTGTAGGGTATAGAGTGTAGGGTATAGAGTGTAGGGTATAGAGTGTAGGGAATAGAGTGTAGATTGTAAGGTATAGAGTGTAGAGTGTAGGGTATAGAGTGTAGGGTATAGACTGTAGGGTATAGAGTGTAGGGTATAGATTGTAGAGTGTAGGCTATAGAGTGTAGGGTATAGAGTGTAGAGTGTAGGGTATAGAGTGTATGGCATAGAGTGTAGGGTATAGAGTGTAGGGTATAGAGTGTAGAGTGTAGGGTATAGTGTGTAGGGTATAGAGTGCAGGGTGTAGAGTGTAGGGTATAGAGTGTAGGGTGTAGAGTGTAGAGTGTAGGGTATAGAGTGTATGCTATAGAGTGTATGGTGTAGAGTGTATGGTATAGAATGTAGGGTATAGAGTGTAGAGTGTATGGTATAGAGTGTAGGGTATAGAGTGTAGGGTATAGAGTGTATGTTATAGAGCGTAGGGTATAGAGTGTAGGGTAGAGAGTGTAGAGTGTAGGGTATAGAGTGTAGGGTATAGAGTGTAGGGTATAGAGTGTAGAGTGTTGGGATTAGAGTGTAGGGTATAGAGTGTAGGATGTAGAGTGTAGGGTATAGAGTGTAGAGTGTAGGGTATAGAGTGTATGGTATAGAGTGTAGGGTATAGAGTGTAGGGTGTAGAGTGTAGGGTATAGAGTGTAGGGTATAGAGTGTAGAGTGTAGGGTATAGAGTGTAGGGTGTAGAGTGTAGGGTATAGAGTGTAGGGTATAGAGTGTAGAGTGTAGGGTATAGAGTGTATGCTATAGAGTGTATGGTGTAGAGTGTATGGTATAGAATGTAGGGTATAGAGTGTAGAGTGTATGGTATAGAGTGTAGGGTATAGAGTGTAGGGTATAGAGTGTATGTTATAGAGCGTAGGGTATAGAGTGTAGGGTAGAGAGTGTAGAGTGTAGGGTATAGAGTGTAGGGTATAGAGTGTAGGGTATAGAGTGTAGAGTGTTGGGATTAGAGTGTAGGGTATAGAGTGTAGGATGTAGAGTGTAGGGTATAGAGTGTAGAGTGTAGGGTATAGAGTGTATGGTATAGAGTGTAGGGTATAGAGTGTAGGGTGTAGAGTGTAGGATATAGAGTGTAGGGTATAGAGTGTAGAGTGTAGGGTATAGAGTGTAGGGTATAGAGTGTAGGGTATAGAGTGTAGAGTGTAGGGATTAGAGTGTAGGGTATAGAGTGTAGGGTATAGAGTGTAGAGTGTAGGGTATAGAGTGTAGGGTATAGAGTGTAGAGTGTAGGGTATAGAGTTTAGGGTATAGAGTGTAGGGTATAGAGTGTACGGTATAGAGTGTAGGGTATAGAGTGTAGGGTATAGAGTGTAGGGTATAGAGTGTAGAGTGTAGGGTATAGAGTGTAGAGTATAGAGAGTAGAGTGTAGGGATTAGAGTGTAGGGTATAGAGTGTAGGGTGTAGAGTGTAGGGTATAGAGTGTAGAGTGTAGGGTATAGAGTGTATGGTATAGAGTGTAGGGTATAGAGTGTAGGGTGTAGAGTGTAGGGTATAGAGTGTAGGGTATAGAGTGTAGGGTATAGAGTGTAGGGTATAGAGTGTAGGGAATAGAGTGTAGAGTGTAAGGTATAGAGTGTAGAGTGTAGGGTATAGAGTGTAGAGTATAGAGAGTAGAGTGTAGGGATTAGAGTGTAGGGTATAGAGTGTAGGGTGTAGAGTGTAGGGTATAGAGTGTAGAGTGTAGGGTATAGAGTGTATGGTATAGAGTGTAGGGTATAGAGTGTAGGGTGTAGAGTGTAGGGTATAGACTGTAGGGTATAGAGTGTAGGGTATAGAGTGTAGGGTATAGATTGTAGAGTGTAGGCTATAGAGTGTAAGGTATAGAGTGTAGAGTGTAGGGTATAGAGTGTAGGGCATAGAGTGTAGGGTATAGAGTGTAGGGTATAGAGTGTAGAGTGTAGGGTATAGTGTGTAGGGTATAGAGTGCAGGATGTAGAGTGTAGGGTATAGAGTGTAGGGTATAGAGTGTAGAGTGTAGGGTATAGAGTGTATGCTATAGAGTGTATGGTGTAGAGTGTATGGTATAGAGTGTAGGGTATAGAGTGTAGAGTGTATGGTATAGAGTGTAGGGTATAGAGTGTAGGGTATAGAGTGTATGTTATAGAGTGTAGGGTATAGAGTGTAGGGTAGAGAGTGTAGAGTGTAGGGTATAGAGTGTAGGGTATAGAGTGTAGGGTATAGAGTGTAGAGTGTTGGGATTAGAGTGTAGGGTATAGAGTGTAGGATGTAGAGTGTAGGGTATAGAGTGTAGAGTGTAGGGTATAGAGTGTATGGTATAGAGTGTAGGGTATAGAGTGTAGGGTGTAGAGTGTAGGGTATAGCGTGTAGGGTATAGAGTGTAGGGTATAGAGTGTAGTGTATAGAGTGTAGGGTGTAGAGTGTAGGGTATAGAGTGTAGGGTATAGAGTGTAGGGTATAGAGTGTATGGTATAGAGTGTAGAGTGTAGGATATAGAGTGTAGGGTATAGAGTGTAGAGTGTAGGGTATAGAGTGTAGGGTATAGAGTGTAGGGTATAGAGTGTAGAGTGTAGGGATTAGAGTGTAGGGTATAGAGTGTAGGGTATAGAGTGTAGAGTGTAGGGTATAGAGTGTAGGGTATAGAGTGTAGAGTGTAGGGTATAGAGTTTAGGGTATAGAGTGTAGGGTATAGAGTGTAGGGTATAGAGTGTAGGGTATAGAGTGTAGGGTATAGAGTGTAGAGTGTAGGGTATAGAGTGTATGGTATAGAGTGTAGGGTATAGAGTGTAGGGTGTAGAGTGTAGGGTATAGAGTGTAGGGTATAGAGTGTAGGGTATAGAGTGTAGGGAATAGAGTGTAGATTGTAAGGTATAGAGTGTAGAGTGTAGGGTATAGAGTGTAGGGTATAGACTGTAGGGTATAGAGTGTAGGGTATAGAGTGTAGGGTATAGATTGTAGAGTGTAGGCTATAGAGTGTAGGGTATAGAGTGTAGAGTGTAGGGTATAGAGTGTAGGGCATAGAGTGTAGGGTATAGAGTGTAGGGTATAGAGTGTAGAGTGTAGGGTATAGTGTGTAGGGTATAGAGTGCAGGGTGTAGAGTGTAGGGTATAGAGTGTAGGGTGTAGAGTGTAGAGTGTAGGGTATAGAGTGCATGCTATAGAGTGTATGGTGTAGAGTGTATGGTATAGAATGTAGGGTATAGAGTGTAGAGTGTATGGTATAGAGTGTAGGGTATAGAGTGTAGGGTATAGAGTGTATGTTATAGAGCGTAGGGTATAGAGTGTAGGGTAGAGAGTGTAGAGTGTAGGGTATAGAGTGTAGGGTATAGAGTGTAGGGTATAGAGTGTAGAGTGTTGGGATTAGAGTGTAGGGTATAGAGTGTAGGATGTAGAGTGTAGGGTATAGAGTGTAGAGTGTAGGGTATAGAGTGTATGGTATAGAGTGTAGGGTATAGAGTGTAGGGTGTAGAGTGTAGGGTATAGCGTGTAGGGTATAGAGTGTAGGGTATAGAGTGTAGTGTATAGAGTGTAGGGTGTAGAGTGTAGGGTATAGAGTGTAGGGTATAGAGTGTATGGTATAGAGTGTAGAGTGTAGGATATAGAGTGTAGGGTATAGAGTGTAGAGTGTAGGGTATAGAGTGTAGGGTATAGAGTGTAGGGTATAGAGTGTAGAGTGTAGGGATTAGAGTGTAGGGTATAGAGTGTAGGGTATAGAGTGTAGAGTGTAGGGTATAGAGTGTAGGGTATAGAGTGTAGAGTGTAGGGTATAGAGTTTAGGGTATAGAGTGTAGGGTATAGAGTGTAGGGTATAGAGTGTAGGGTATAGAGTGTAGGGTATAGAGTGTAGAGTGTAGGGTATAGAGTGTAGGGTATAGAGTGTAGGGTATAGAGTGTAAAGTGTAGGGTATAGAGTGTAGGGTATAGAGTGTAGTTCATAGAGTGTAGTGTATAGAGTGTAGGGTGTAGAGTGTAGGGTATAGAGTGTAGGGTATAGAGTGTAGAGTGTAGGGTATAGAGTGTAGGGTATAGAGTGTAGGGTATAGAGTGTAGGGTATAGAGTGTAGGGTATAGAGTGTAGGGTATAGAGTGTAGAGTGCAGGGTATAGAGTGTAGAGTGTAGGGTATAGAGTGTAGGGTATAGAGTGTAGGGTATAGAGTGTAGAGTGTAGGGTATAGAGTGTAGAGTGTAGGGTGTAGAGTGTATGGTATAGAGTGTAGGGTATAGAGTGTAGGGTGTAGAGTGTTGGGTATAGAGTGTAGGGTATAGAGTGTAGGGTATAGAGTGTAGGGTATAGAGTGTAGGGAATAGAGTGTAGAGTGTAAGGTATAGAGTGTAGAGTGTAGGGTATAGAGTGTAGGGTATAGAGTGTAGAGTGTAGGGATTAGAGTGTAGGGTATAGAGTGTAGGGTATAGAGTGTAGGGTATAGAGTGTAGAGTGTAGGGTATAGAGTGTAGGGTATAGAGTGTAGGGTATAGAGTGTAGGGCATAGAGTGTAGGGTATAGAGTGTAGGGTATAGAGTGTAGAGTGTAGGGTATAGAGTGTAGGGTATAGAGTGTAGGGTATAGCGTGTAGAGTGTAGGGTATAGAGTGTAGGGTATAGAGTGTAGGGTATAGAGTGTGGGGCATAGAGTGTAGGGTATAGAGTGTAGGGTATAGAATGTAGAGTGTAGGGTATAGAGTGTCGGGTATAGAGTGTAGGGTATAGAGTGTAGAGTGTAGGGTATAGAGTGTAGGGTATAGATTGTAGGGTATAGAGTGTAGAGTGTAGGGTATAGAGTGTAGGGTATAGAGTGTAGGGTATAGAGTGTAGGGCATAGAGTGTAGGGTATAGAGTGTAGGGAATAGAGTTTAGAGTGTAGGGTATAGAGTGTAGGGTATAGAGTGTAGGGTATAGAGTGTAGAGTGTAGGGTATAGAGTGTAGGGTATAGAGTGTAGGGTAGAGAGTGTAGGGTAGAGAGTGTAGAGTGTAGGGTATAGAGTGTAGGGTATAGAGTGTAGGGTATAGAGTGTAGAGTGTAGGGATTAGAGTGTAGGGTATAGAGTGTAGGGTGTAGAGTGTAGGGCATAGAGTGTAGAGTGTAGGGTATAGAGTGTATGGTATAGAGTGTATGGTATAGAGTGTAGGGTGTAGAGTGTAGGGTATAGAGTGTAGGGTATAGAGTGTAGGGTATAGAGTGTAGGGTATAGAGTGTAGGGAATAGAGTGTACAGTGTAGGGTATAGAGTGTAGGGTATAGAGTGTAGGGTATAGAGTGTAGAGTGTAGGGTATAGAGTGTAGGGTATAGAGTGTAGGGTATATTGTGTAGGGCATAGAGTGTAGGGTATAGAGTGTAGGGTATAGAGTGTAGAGTGTAGGGTATATAGTGTAGGGTATAGAGTGTAGGGTATAGAGTGTAGAGTGTAGGGTATAGAGTGTAGGGTATAGAGTGTAGGGTATAGATTGTAGGGCATAGAGTGTAGGGTATAAAGTGTAGGGTATAGAGTGTAGAGTGTAGGGTATAGAGTGTAGGGTATAGAGTGTAGGGTATAGAGTGCAGAGTGTAGGGTATAGAGTGTAGGGTATAGAGTGTAGGGTATAGAGTGTAGAGTGTAGGGTATAGAGTGTAGGGTATAGAGTGTAGGGTATAGAGTGTAGGGTATAGAGTGTAGGGTATAGAGTGTAGGGCATAGAGTGTAGGGTATAGAGTGTAGGGTATAGAGTGTAGAGTGTAGGGTATAGAGTGTAGGGTATAGAGTGTAGAGTGTAGGGTATAGAGTGTAGGGTATAGAGTGTAGGGTATAGAGTGTAGGGTATAGAGTGTAGAATGTAGGGTATAGAGTGTAGGGTATAGAGTGTAGGGTATAGAGTGTAGAGTGTAGGGTATAGAGTGTAGGGTATAGAGTGTAGGGTATAAAGTGTAGGGCATAGAGTGTAGGGTATAGAGTGTAGGGTATAGAGTGTAGAGTGTAGGGTATAGAGTGTAGGGTATAGAGTGTAGGGTATATTGTGTAGGGCATAGAGTGTAGGGTATAGAGTGTAGGGTATAGAGTGTAGAGTGTAGGGTATAGAGTGTAGGGTATAGAGTGTAGGGTATATTGTGTAGGGCATAGAGTGTAGGGTATAGAGTGTAGGGTATAGAGTGTAGAGTGTAGGGTATAGAGTGTAGGGTATAGAGTGTAGGGTATAGAGTGTAGAGTGTAGGGTATAGAGTGTAGGGTATAGAGTGTAGGGTATAGAGTGTAGGGCATAGAGTGTAGGGTATAAAGTGTAGGGTATAGAGTGTAGAGTGTAGGGTATAGAGTGTAGGGTATAGAGTGTAGGGTATAGAGTGCAGAGTGTAGGGTATAGAGTGTAGGGTATAGAGTGTAGGGTATAGAGTGTAGAGTGTAGGGTATAGAGTGTAGGGTATAGAGTGTAGGGTATAGAGTGTAGGGTATAGAGTGTAGGGCATAGAGTGTAGGGTATAGAGTGTAGGGTATAGAGTGTAGAGTGTAGGGTATAGAGTGTAGGGTATAGAGTGTAGGGTATAGAGTGTAGAGTGTAGGGTATAGAGTGTAGGGTATAGAGTGTAGGGTATAGAGTGTAGGGTATAGAGTGTAGAATGTAGGGTATAGAGTGTAGGGTATAGAGTGTATAGTGTAGGGTATAGAGTGTAGGGTATAGAGTGTAGGGTATAGAGTGTAGGGCATAGAGTGTAGGGTATAGAGTGTAGGGTATAGAGTGTAGAGTGTAGGGTATAGAGTGTAGGGTATAGAGTGTAGGGTATAGAGTGTAGAGTGTAGGGTATAGAGTGTAGAGTGTAGGGTATAGAGTGTAGGGTATAGAGTGTAGGGTAGAGAGTGTAGGGTAGAGAGTGTAGAGTGTATTGTATAGAGTGTAGGGTATAGAGTGTAGGGTATAGAGTGTAGAGTGTAGGGATTAGAGTGTAGGGTATAGAGTGTAGGGTGTAGAGTGTAGGGCATAGAGTGTAGAGTGTAGGGTTTAGAGTGTATGGTATAGAGTGTAGGGTATAGAGTGTAGGGTGTAGAGTGTAGGGTATAGAGTGTAGGGTATAGAGTGTAGGGTATAGAGTGTAGGGTATAGAGTGTAGGGAATAGAGTGTAGAGTGTAGGGTATAGAGTGTAAGATATAGAGTGTAGGGTCTAGAGTGTAGAGTGTAGGGTATAGAGTGTAGGGTATAGAGTGTAGGGCATAGAGTGTAGGGTATAGAGTGTAGGGTATAGAGTGTAGAGTGTAGGGTATAGAGTGCAGGGTATAGAGTGTAGGGTATAGAGTGTAGAGTGTAGGGTATAGAGTGTAGGGTATAGAGTGTAGGGTATAGAGTGTAGGGTATAGAGTGTAGGGCATAGAGTGTAGGGTATAAAGTGTAGGGTATAGAGTGTAGAGTGTAGGGTATAGAGTGTAGGGTATAGAGTGTAGGGTATAGAGTGCAGAGTGTAGGGTATAGAGTGTAGGGTATAGAGTGTAGGGTATAGAGTGTAGGGTATAGAGTGTAGGGTATAGAGTGTAGAGTATAGGGTATATAGTGTGGGGTATAGAGTGAAGGGTATAGAGTGTAGGGTATAGAGTGTAGAGTGTAGGGTATAGAGTGTAGGGTATAGAGTGTAGGGTATAGAGTGTAGAGTGTAGGGTATAGAGTGTAGGGTATAGAGTGTAGGGCATAGAGTGTAGGGTATAGAGTGTAGGGTATAGAGTGTAGAGTGTAGGGTATAGAGTGTAGGGTATAAAGTGTAGGGTATAGAGTGTAGAGTGTATGGCATAGAGTGTAGAGTGTAGGGTATAGAATGTAGGGTATAGAGTGTAGGGTATAGAGTGTAGAGTGTAGGGTATAGAGTGTAGAGTGTAGGGTATAGAGTGTAGGGTATATAGTGTAGGGTAGAGAGTGTAGGGTAGAGAGTGTAGAGTGTAGGGTATAGAGTGTAGGGTATAGAGTGTAGGGTATAGAGTGTAGAGTGTAGGAATTATAGTGTAGTGTATAGAGTGTAGGGTGTAGAGTGTAGGGTATAAAGTGTAGAGTGTAGGGTATAGAGTGTATGGTATAGAGTGTAGGGTATAGAGTGTGGGGTGTAGAGTGTAGGGTATAGAGTGTAGGGTATAGAGTGTAGGGAATAGAGTGTAGAGTGTAAGGTATAGAGTGTAGAGTGTAGGGCATAGAGTGTAGAGTGTAGGGTATAGAGTGTAGGGTATAGAGTGTAGGGTATAGAGTGTAGAGTGTAGGGTATAGAGTGTAGAGTGTAGGGCATAGAGTGTAGAGTGTAGTGTATAGAGTGTAGGGTATAGAGTGTAGGGTATAGAGTGTAGGGTATAGAGTGTAGAGTGTAGGGTATAGAGTGTAGAGTGTAGGGTATAGATTGTAGGGTATAGTGTGCAGGGTATAGAGTGTAGGGTAGAGAGTGCAGAGTGTAGGGTATAGAGTGTAGGGTATAGAGTGTAGGGTATAGAGTGTAGGGTATAGAGTGTAGGGTATAGAGTGTAGGGAATAGAGTGTAGAGTGTAAGGTATAGAGTGTAGAGTGTAGGGTATAGAGTGTAGGGCATAGAGTGTAGGGTATAGAGTGTAGGGTATAGAGTGTAGAGTGTAGGGTATAGAGTGTAGGGTATAGAGTGTAGAGTGTAGGGCATAGAGTGTAGAGTGTAGGGTATAGAGTGTAGGGTATAGAGTGTAGGGTATAGAGTGTAGAGTGTAGGGTATAGAGTGTAGAGTGTAGGGTATAGAGTGTAGGGTATAGAGTGTAGGGTAGAGAGTGTAGGGTAGAGAGTGTAGAGTGTAGGGTATAGAGTGTAGGGTATAGAGTGTAGGGTATAGAGTGTAGAGTGTAGGGATTATAGTGTAGTGTATAGAGTGTAGGGTGTAGAGTGTAGGGTATAGAGTGTAGAGTGTAGGGTATAGAGTGTATGGTATAGAGTGTAGGGTATAGAGTGTGGGGTGTAGAGTGTAGGGTATAGAGTGTAGGGTATAGAGTGTAGGGAATAGAGTGTAGAGTGTAAGGTATAGAGTGTAGAGTGTAGGGCATAGAGTGTAGAGTGTAGGGTATAGAGTGTAGGGTATAGAGTGTAGGGTATAGAGTGTAGAGTGTAGGGTATAGAGTGTAGAGTGTAGGGTATAGAGTGTAGAGTGTAGGGCATAGAGTGTAGAGTGTAGGGTATAGAGTGTAGGGTATAGAGTGTATTGTATAGAGTGTAGGGTATAGAGTGTAGGGTATAGAGTGTAGAGTGTAGGGTACAGAGTGTAGAGTGTAGGGTATAGAGTGTAGGGTATAGTGTGCAGGGTATAGAGTGTAGGGTAGAGAGTGTAGAGTGTAGGGTATAGAGTGTAGGGTATAGAGTGTAGGGTATAGAGTGTAGAGTGTAGGGATTAGAGTGTAGGGTATAGAGTGTAGGGTGTAGAGTGTAGGGTGTAGAGTGTAGGGTATAGAGTGTATGGTATAGAGTGTAGGGTATAGAGTGTAGGGTGTAGAGTGTAGGGTATAGAGTGTAGGGTATAGAGTGTAGGGTGTAGAGTGTAGGGTATAGAGTGTAGGGAATAGAGTGTAGAGTGTAAGGTATAGAGTGTAGAGTGTAGGGTATAGAGTGTAGGGTATAGAGTGTAGAGTGTAGGGATTAGAGTGTAGGGTATAGAGTGTAGGGTGTAGAGTGTAGGGTATAGAGTGTAGAGTGTAGGGTATAGAGTGTATGGTATAGAGTGTAGGGTATAGAGTGTAGGGTGTAGAGTGTAGGGTATAGAGTGTAGGGTATAGAGTGTAGGGTATAGAGTGTAGGGTATAGAGTGTAGGGAATAGAGTGTAGAGTGTAAGGTATAGAGTGTAGAGTGTAGGGTATAGAGTGTAGGGTATAGACTGTAGGGTATAGAGTGTAGGGTATAGAGTGTAGGGTATAGATTGTAGAGTGTAGGCTATAGAGTGTAGGGTATAGAGTGTAGATTGTAGGGTATAGAGTGTAGGGTATAGAGTGTAGGGTATAGAGTGTAGGGTACAGAGTGTAGAGTGTAGGGTATAGTGTGTAGGGTATAGAGTGCAGGGTGTAGAGTGTAGGGTATAGAGTGTATGCTATAGAGTGTATGGTGTAGAGTGTAGGGATTAGAGTGTAGGGTATAGAGTGTAGGGTATAGAGTGTAGGGTATAGAGTGTAGAGTGTAGGGTATAGAGTGTAGGGTATAGAGTGTAGGGTATAGAGTGTAGGGCATAGAGTGTAGGGTATAGAGTGTAGGGTATAGAGTGTAGAGTGTAGGGTATAGAGTGTAGGGTATAGAGTGTAGGGTATAGAGTGTAGAGTGTAGGGTATAGAGTGTAGGGTATAGAGTGTAGGGTATAGAGTGTAGGGTATAGAGTGTAGGGCATAGAGTGTAGGGTATAGAGTGTAGGGTATAGAGTGTAGAGTGTAGGGTATAGAGTGTAGGGTATAGAGTGCAGAGTGTAGGGTATAGAGTGTAGGGTATAGAGTGTAGGGTATAGAGTGTAGGGTATAGAGTGTAGAGTGTAGGGTATAGAGTGTAGGGTATAGAGTGTAGGGTATAGAGTGTAGAGTGTAGGGTATAGAGTGTAGGGTATAGAGTGTAGGGTATAGAGTGTAGGGCATAGAGTGTAGGGTATAGAGTGTAGGGTATAGAGTGTAGAGTGTAGGGTATAGAGTGTGGGGTATAGAGTGTAGGGTATAGAGTGTAGAGTGTAGGGTATAGAGTGTAGAGTGTAGGGTATAGAGTGTAGGGTATAGAGTGTAGGGTAGAGAGTGTAGGGTAGAGAGTGTAGAGTGTAGGGTATAGAGTGTAGGGTATAGAGTGTAGGGTATAGAGTGTAGAGTGTAGGGATTAGAGTGTAGGGTATAGAGTGTAGGGTGTAGAGTGTAGGGCATAGAGTGTAGAGTGTAGGGTATAGAGTGTATGGTATAGAGTGTAGGGTATAGAGTGTAGGGTGTAGAGTGTAGGGTATAGAGTGTAGGGTATAGAGTGTAGGGTATAGAGTGTAGGGAATAGAGTGTAGAGTGTAGGGTATAGAGTGTAGGGTATAGAGTGTAGGGTATAGAGTGTAGAGTGTAGGGTATAGAGTGTAGGGTATAGAGTGTAGGGTATAGAGTGTAGGGCATAGAGTGTAGGGTATAAAGTGTAGGGTATAGAGTGTAGAGTGTAGGGTATAGAGTGTAGGGTATAGAGTGTAGGGTGTAGAGTGTAGAGTGTAGGGTATAGAGTGTAGGGTATAGAGTGTAGGGTATAGAGTGTAGGGCATAGAGTGTAGGGTATAAAGCGTAGGGTATAGAGTGTAGAGTGTAGGGTATAGAGTGTAGGGTATAGAGTGTAGGGTATAGAGTGCAGAGTGTAGGGTATAGAGTGTAGGGTATAGAGTGTAGGGTATAGAGTGTAGAGTGTAGGGTATAGAGTGTAGGGTATAGAGTGTAGGGTATAGAGTGTAGGGTATAGAGTGTAGGGCATAGAGTGTAGGGTATAGAGTGTAGGGTATAGAGTGTAGAGTGTAGGGTATAGAGTGTAGGGTATAGAGTGTAGGGTATATAGTGTAGAGTGTAGGGTATAGAGTGTAGGGTATAGAGTGTAGGGTATAGAGTGTAGAGTGTAGGGTATAGAGTGTAGGGTATAGAGTGTAGGGTATAGAGTGTAGGGCATAGAGTGTAGGGTATAGAGTGTAGGGTATAGAGTGTAGAGTGTAGGGTATAGAGTGTAGTGTATAGAGTGTAGGGTATAGAGTGTATAGTGTAGGGCATAGAGTGTAGAGTGTAGGGTATAGAGTGTAGGGTATAGAGTGTAGGGTATAGAGTGTAGAGTGTAGGGTATAGAGTGTAGAGTGTAGGGTATAGAGTGTAGGGTATAGAGTGTAGGGTAGAGAGTGTAGGGTAGAGAGTGTAGAGTGTAGGGTAGAGAGTGTAGGGTATAGAGTGTAGGGTATAGAGTGTAGAGTGTAGGGATTAGAGTGTAGTGTATAGAGTGTAGGGTGTAGAGTGTAGGGTATAGAGTGTATGGTATAGAGTGTAGGGTATAGAGTGTGGGGTGTAGAGTGTAGGGTATAGAGTGTAGGGTATAGAGTGTAGGGAATAGAGTGTAGAGTGTAAGGTATAGAGTGTAGAGTGTAGGGCATAGAGTGTAGAGTGTAGGGTATAGAGTGTAGGGTATAGAGTGTAGGGTATAGAGTGTAGAGTGTAGGGTATAGAGTGTACAGTGTAGGGTATAGAGTGTAGAGTGTAGGGCATAGAGTGTAGAGTGTAGGGTATAGAGTGTAGGGTATAGAGTGTAGGGTATAGAGTGTAGGGTATAGAGTGTAGGGTATAGAGTGTAGAGTGTAGGGTATAGAGTGTAGAGTGTAGGGTATAGAGTGTAGGGTATAGAGTGCAGGGTATAGAGTGTAGGGTAGAGAGTGTAGAGTGTAGGGTATAGAGTGTAGGGTATAGAGTGTAGGGTGTAGAGTGTAGAGTGTAGGGATTAGAGTGTAGGGTATAGAGTGTAGGGTGTAGAGTGTAGGGTATAGAGTGTAGAGTGTAGGGTATAGAGTGTATGGTGTAGAGTGTAGGGTATAGAGTGTAGGGTGTAGAGTGTAGGGTATAGAGTGTAGGGTATAGAGTGTAGGGTATAGAGTGTAGGGAATAGAGTGCAGAGTGTAAGGTATAGAGTGTAGAGTGTAGGGTATAGAGTGTAGGGTATAGAGTGTAGAGTGTAGGGATTAGAGTGTAGGGTATAGAGTGTAGGGTGTAGAGTGTAGGGTATAGAGTGTAGAGTGTAGGGTATAGAGTGTATGGTATAGAGTGTAGGTTATAGAGTGTAGGGTGTAGAGTGTAGGGTATAGAGTGTAGGGTATAGAGTGTAGGGTATAGAGTGTAGGGTATAGAGTGTAGAGTGTAGGGATTAGAGTGTAGGGTATAGAGTGTAGGGTGTAGAGTGTAGGGTATAAAGTGTAGAGTGTAGGGTATAGAGTGTATGGTATAGAGTGTAGGGTATAGAGTGTAGGGTGTAGAGTGTAGGGTATAGAGTGTAGGGTATAGACTGTAGGGTATAGAGTGTAGGGTATAGAGTGTAGGGTATAGAATGTAGAGTGTAGGCTATAGAGTGTAGGGTATAGAGTGTAGATTGTAGGGTATAGAGTGTAGGGTATAGAGTGTAGGGTATAGAGTGTAGGGTATAGAGTGTAGAGTGTAGGGTATAGTGTGTAGGGTATAGAGTGCAGGGTGTAGAGTGTAGGGTATAGAGTGTAGGGTATAGAGTGTAGAGTGTAGGGTATAGAGTGTATGCTATAGAGTGTATGGTGTAGAGTGTATGGTATAGAGTGTAGGGTATAGAGTGTAGAGTGTAGGGATTAGAGTGTAGGGTATAGAGTGTAGGGTGTAGAGTGTAGGGTATAGAGTGTAGAGTGTAGGGTATAGAGTGTATGGTATAGAGTGTAGGTTATAGAGTGTAGGGTGTAGAGTGTAGGGTATAGAGTGTAGGGTATAGAGTGTAGGGTATAGAGTGTAGGGTGTAGAGTGTAGGGATTAGAGTGTAGGGTATAGAGTGTAGGGTGTAGAGTGTAGGGTATAGAGTGTAGAGTGTAGGGTATAGAGTGTATGGTATAGAGTGTAGGGTATAGAGTGTAGGGTGTAGAGTGTAGGGTATAGAGTGTAGGGTATAGAGTGTAGGGTATAGAGTGTAGGGAATAGAGTGCAGAGTGTAAGGTATAGAGTGTAGAGTGTAGGGTATAGAGTGTAGGGTATAGAGTGTAGAGTGTAGGGATTAGAGTGTAGGGTATAGAGTGTAGGGTGTAGAGTGTAGGGTATAGAGTGTAGAGTGTAGGGTATAGAGTGTATGGTATAGAGTGTAGGTTATAGAGTGTAGGGTGTAGAGTGTAGGGTATAGAGTGTAGGGTATAGAGTGTAGGGTATAGAGTGTAGGGTATAGAGTGTAGGGAATAGAGTGTAAAGTGTAAGGTATAGAGTGTAGAGTGTAGGGTATAGAGTGTAGGGTATAGACTGTAGGGTATAGTGTGTAGGGTATAGAGTGTAGGGTATAGATTGTAGAGTGTAGGCTATAGAGTGTAGGGTATAGAGTGTAGATTGTAGGGTATAGAGTGTAGGGTATAGAGTGTAGGGTATAGAGTGTAGGGTATAGAATGTAGAGTGTAGGGTATAGAGTGTATGCTATAGAGTGTATGGTGTAGAGTGTATGGTATAGAGTGTAGGGTATAGAGTGTAGAGTGTATGGTATAGAGTGTAGGGTATAGAGTGTAGGGTATAGAGTGTAGGGTATAGAGTGTAGAGTGTAGGGTATAGAGTGTAGGGTATAGAGTGTAGGTTATAGAGTGTAGGGTGTAGAGTGTAGGGTATAGAGTGTAGGGTATAGAGTGTAGGGTATAGAGTGTAGGGTATAGAGTGTAGGGAATAGAGTGTAAAGTGTAAGGTATAGAGTGTAGAGTGTAGGGTATAGAGTGTAGGGTATAGACTGTAGGGTATAGTGTGTAGGGTATAGAGTGTAGGGTATAGATTGTAGAGTGTAGGCTATAGAGTGTAGGGTATAGAGTGTAGATTGTAGGGTATAGAGTGTAGGGTATAGAGTGTAGGGTATAGAGTGTAGGGTATAGAGTGTAGAGTGTAGGGTATAGTGTGTAGGGTATAGAGTGCAGGGTGTAGAGTGTAGGGTATAGAGTGTAGGGTATAGAGTGTAGAGTGTAGGGTATAGAGTGTATGCTATAGAGTGTATGGTGTAGAGTGTATGGTATAGAGTGTAGGGTATAGAGTGTAGAGTGTATGGTATAGAGTGTAGGGTATAGAGTGTAGGGTATAGAGTGTAGGGTATAGAGTGTAGAGTGTAGGGTATAGAGTGTAGGGTATAGAGTGCAGGGTATAGAGTGTAGGGTAGAGAGTGTAGAGTGTAGGGTATAGAGTGTAGGGTATAGAGTGTAGGGTATAGAGTGTAGAGTGTAGGGATTAGAGTGTAGGGTATAGAGTGTAGGGTGTAGAGTGTAGGGTATAGAGTGTAGAGTGTAGGGTATAGAGTGTATGGTATAGAGTGTACGGTATAGAGTGTAGGGTGTAGAGTGTAGGGTATAGAGTGTAGGGTATAGAGTGTAGGGTATAGAGTGTAGAGTGTAAGGTATAGAGTGTAGAGTGTAGGGTATAGAGTGTAGGGTATAGAGTGTAGAGTGTAGGGATTAGAGGGTAGGGTATAGAGTGTAGGGTGTAGAGTGTAGGGTATAGAGTGTAGAGTGTAGGGTATAGAGTGTATGGTATAGAGTGTAGGGTATAGAGTGTAGGGTGTAGAGTGTAGGGTATAGAGTGTAGGGTATAGAGTGTAGGGTATAGAGTGTAGGGTATAGAGTGTAGGGTATAGAGTGTAGGGAATAGAGTGTAAAGTGTAAGGTATAGAGTGTAGAGTGTAGGGTATAGAGTGTAGGGTATAGAGTGTAGGGTATAGAGTGTAGGGTATAGAGTGTAGGGTATAGATTGTAGAGTGTAGGCTATAGAGTGTAGGGTATAGAGTGTAGATTGTAGGGTATAGAGTGTAGGGTATAGAGTGTAGGGTATAGAGTGTAGGGTATAGAGTGTAGAGTGTAGGGTATAGTGTGTAGGGTATAGAGTGCAGGGTGTAGAGTGTAGGGTATAGAGTGTAGGGTATAGAGTGTAGAGTGTAGGGTATAGAGTGTATGCTATAGAGTGTATGGTGTAGAGTGTATGGTATAGAGTGTAGGGTATAGAGTGTAGAGTGTATGGTATAGAGTGTAGGGTATAGAGTGTAGGGTATAGAGTGTATGTTATAGAGTGTAGGGTATAGAGTGTAGGGTAGAGAGTGTAGAGTGTATGGTATAGAGTGTAGGGTATAGAGTGTAGGGTATAGAGTGTAGAGTGTCGGGATTAGAGTGTAGGGTATAGAGTGTAGGATGTAGAGTGTAGGGTATAGAGTGTAGAGTGTAGGGTATAGAGTGTATGGTATAGAGTGTAGGGTATAGAGTGTAGGGTGTAGAGTGTAGGGTATAGAGTGTAGGGTATAGAGTGTAGGGTATAGAGTGTAAGGTATAGAGTGTAGGGTGTAGAGTGTAGGGTATAGAGTGTAGGGTATAGAGTGTAGGGTATAGAGTGTATGGTATAGAGTGTAGAGTGTAGGATATAGAGTGTAGGGTATAGAGTGTAGAGTGTAGGGTATAGAGTGTAGGGTATAGAGTGTAGAGTGTAGGGATTAGAGTGTAGGGTATAGAGTGTAGGGTGTAGAGTGTAGGGTATAGAGTGTAGGGTATAGAGTGTAGAGTGTAGGGTATAGAGTGTAGGGTATAGAGTGTAGGGTATAGAGTGTAGGGTATAGAGTGTAGGGTATAGAGTGTAGAGTGTAGGGTATAGAGTGTAGGGTATAGAGTGTAGGGTATAGAGTGTAGAGTGTAGGGTATAGAGTGTAGGTTATAGAGTGTAGGGTATAGAGTGTAGGGCATAGAGTGTAGGGTATAGAGTGTAGGGTGTAGAGTGTAGGGTATAGAGTGTAGGGTATAGAGTGTAGAGTGTAGGGTATAGAGTGTAGGGTATAGAGTGTAGGGTATAGAGTGTAGGGTATAGAGTGGAGGGTATAGAGTGGAGGGTATAGAGTGTAGAGTGTAGAGTATAGAGTGTAGAGTGTAGGGTATAGAGTGTAAGGTATAGAGTGTAGGGTATAGAGTGTAGGGTATAGAGTGTAGAGTGTAGGGTATAGAGTGTAGAGTGTAGGGTATAGAGTGTATGGTATAGAGTGTAGGGTATAGAGTGTAGGGTGTAGAGTGTTGGGTATAGAGTGTAGGGTATAGAGTGTAGGGTATAGAGTGTAGGGTATAGAGTGTAGGGAATAGAGTGTAGAGTGTAGGGTATAGAGTGTAGAGTGTAGGGATTAGAGTGTAGGGTATAGAGTGTAGGGTATAGAGTGTAGGGTATAGAGTGTAGAGTGTAGGGTATAGAGTGTAGGGTATAGAGTGTAGGGTATAGAGTGTAGGGCATAGAGTGTAGGGTATAGAGTGTAGGGTATAGAGTGTAGAGTGTAGGGTATAGAGTGTAGGGTATAGAGTGTAGGGTATAGAGTGTAGAGTGTAGGGTATAGAGTGTAGGGTATAGAGTGTAGGGTATAGAGTGTAGGGTATAGAGTGTAGGGCATAGAGTGTAGGGTATAGAGTGTAGGGTATAGAGTGTAGAGTGTAGGGTATAGAGTGTAGGGTATAGAGTGTAGGGTATAGAGTGTAGAGTGTAGGGTATAGAGTGTAGGGTATAAAGTGTAGAGTGTAGGGTATAGAGTGTAGGGTATAGAGTGTAGGGTATAGAGTGTAGGGCATAGAGTGTAGGGTATAGAGTGTAGGGTGTAGGGCATAGAGTGTAGAGTGTAGGGTATAGAGTGTAGGGTATAGAGTGCAGGGTATAGAGTGTAGGGTATAGAGTGTAGAGTGTAGGATATAGAGTGTAGAGTGTAGGGTATAGAGTGTAGGGTATAGAGTGCAGGGTATAGAGTGTAGGGTAGAGAGTGTAGAGTGTAGGGTATAGAGTGTAGGGTATAGAGTGTAGGGTATAGAGTGTAGAGTGTAGGGATTAGAGTGTAGGGTATAGAGTGTAGGGTGTAGAGTGTAGGGTATAGAGTGTAGAGTGTAGGGTATAGAGTGTATGGTATAGAGTGTAGGGTATAGAGTGTAGGGTGTAGAGTGTAGGGTATAGAGTGTAGGGTATAGAGTGTAGGGTATAGAGTGTAGGGAATAGAGTGCAGAGTGTAAGGTATAGAGTGTAGAGTGTAGGGTATAGTGTGTAGGGTGTAGAGTGTAGGGATTAGAGTGTAGGGTATAGAGTGTAGGGTGTAGAGTGTAGGGTATAGAGTGTAGAGTGTAGGGTATAGAGTGTATGGTATAGAGTGTAGGTTATAGAGTGTAGGGTGTAGAGTGTAGGGTATAGAGTGTAGGGTATAGAGTGTAGGGTATAGAGTGTAGGGTATAGAGTGTAGGGTATAGAGTGTAGGGAATAAAGTGTAATGTGTAAGGTATAGAGTGTAGAGTGTAGGGTATAGAGTGTAGGGTATAGACTGTAGGGTATAGAGTGTAGGGTATAGAGTGTAGAGTGTAGGGTATAGAGTGTAGAGTGTAGGGTATAGAGTGTAGGGTATAGAGTGTAGGGTAGAGAGTGTAGGGTAGAGAGTGTAGAGTGTAGGGTATAGAGTGTAGGGTATAGAGTGTAGGGTATAGAGTGTAGAGTGTAGGGATTAGAGTGTAGTGTATAGAGTGTAGGGTGTAGAGTGTAGGGTATAGAGTGTGGGGTGTAGAGTGTAGGATATAGAGTGTAGGGTATAGAGTGTAGGGAATAGAGTGTAGAGTGTAAGGTATAGAGTGTAGAGTGTAGGGCATAGAGTGTAGAGTGTAGGGTATAGAGTGTAGGGTATAGAGTGTAGGGTATAGAGTGTAGGGTATAGAGTGTAGAGTGTAGGGTATAGAGTGTAGAGTGTAGGGTATAGAGTGTAGAGTGTAGGGCATAGAGTGTAGAGTGTAGGGTATAGAGTGTAGGGTATAGAGTGTAGGGTATAGAGTGTAGGGTATACAGTGTAGAGTGTAGGGTATAGAGTGTAGAGTGTAGGGTATAGAGTGTAGGGTATAGAGTGCAGGGTATAGAGTGTAGGGTAGAGAGTGTAGAGTGTAGGGTATAGAGTGTAGGGTATAGAGTGTAGGGTATAGAGTGTAGGGTATAGAGTGTAGAGTGTAGGGATTAGAGTGTAGGGTATAGAGTGTAGGGTGTAGAGTGTAGGGTATAGAGTGTAGAGTGTAGGGTATAGAGTGTATGGTATAGAGTGTAGGGTATAGAGTGTAGGGTGTAGAGTGTAGGGTATAGAGTGTAGGGTATAGAGTGTAGGGTATAGAGTGTAGGGAATAGAGTGCAGAGTGTAAGGTATAGAGTGTAGAGTGTAGGGTATAGAGTGTAGGGTATAGAGTGTAGAGTGTAGGGATTAGAGTGTAGGGTATAGAGTGTAGGGTGTAGAGTGTAGGGTATAGAGTGTAGAGTGTAGGGTATAGAGTGTATGGTATAGAGTGTAGGTTATAGAGTGTAGGGTGTAGAGTGTAGGGTATAGAGTCTAGGGTATAGAGTGTAGGGTATAGAGTGTAGGGTATAGAGTGTAGAGTGTAGGGATTAGAGTGTAGGGTATAGAGTGTAGGGTGCAGAGTGTAGGGTATAAAGTGTAGAGTGTAGGGTATAGAGTGTATGGTATAGAGTGTAGGGTATAGAGTGTAGGGTGTAGAGTGTAGGGTATAGAGTGTAGGGTATAGACTGTAGGGTATAGAGTGTAGGGAATAGAGTGCAGAGTGTAAGGTATAGAGTGTAGAGTGTAGGGTATAGAGTGTAGGGTATAGAGTGTAGAGTGTAGGGATTAGAGTGTAGGGTATAGAGTGTAGGGTGTACAGTGTAGGGTATAGAGTGTAGAGTGTAGGGTATAGAGTGTATGGTATAGAGTGTAGGTTATAGAGTGTAGGGTGTAGAGTGTAGGGTATAGAGTGTAGGGTATAGAGTGTAGGGTATAGAGTGTAGGGAATAGAGTGTAAAGTGTAAGGTATAGAGTGTAGAGTGTAGGGTATAGAGTGTAGGGTATAGACTGTAGGGTATAGAGTGTAGGGTATAGAGTGTAGGGTATAGAATGTAGAGTGTAGGCTATAGAGTGTAGGGTATAGAGTGTAGATTGTAGGGTATAGAGTGTAGGGTATAGAGTGTAGGGTATAGAGTGTAGGGTATAGAGTGTAGAGTGTAGGGTATAGTGTGTAGGGTATAGAGTGCAGGGTGTAGAGTGTAGGGTATAGAGTGTAGGGTATAGAGTGTAGAGTGTAGGGTATAGAGTGTATGCTATAGAGTGTATGGTGTAGAGTGTATGGTATAGAGTGTAGGGTATAGAGTGTAGAGTGTAGGGATTAGAGTGTAGGGTATAGAGTGAAGGGTGTAGAGTGTAGGGTATAGAGTGTAGAGTGTAGGGTATAGAGTGTATGGTATAGAGTGTAGGTTATAGAGTGTAGGGTGTAGAGTGTAGGGTATAGAGTGTAGGGTATAGAGTGTAGGGTATAGAGTGTAGGGTATAGAGTGTAGAGTGTAGGGATTAGAGTGTAGGGTATAGAGTGTAGGGTGTAGAGTGTAGGGTATAGAGTGTAGAGTGTAGGGTATAGAGTGTATGGTATAGAGTGTAGGGTATAGAGTGTAGGGTGTAGAGTGTAGGGTATAGAGTGTAGTGTATAGAGTGTAGGGTATAGAGTGTAGGGAATAGAGTGCAGAGTGTAAGGTATAGAGTGTAGAGTGTAGGGTATAGAGTGTAGGGTATAGAGTGTAGAGTGTAGGGATTAGAGTGTAGGGTATAGAGTGTAGGGTGTAGAGTGTAGGGTATAGAGTGTAGAGTGTAGGGTATAGAGTGTATGGTATAGAGTGTAGGTTATAGAGTGTAGGGTGTAGAGTGTAGGGTATAGAGTGTAGGGTATAGAGTGTAGGGTATAGAGTGTAGGGAATAGAGTGTAAAGTGTAAGGTATAGAGTGTAGAGTGTAGGGTATAGAGTGTAGGGTATAGACTGTAGGGTATAGAGTGTAGGGTATAGAGTGTAGGGTATAGATTGTAGAGTGTAGGCTATAGAGTGTAGGGTATAGAGTGTAGATTGTAGGGTATAGAGTGTAGGGTATAGAGTGTAGGGTATAGAGTGTAGGGTATAGAGTGTAGAGTGTAGGGTATAGTGTGTAGGGTATAGTGTGCAGGGTGTAGAGTGTAGGGTATAGAGTGTAGGGTATAGAGTGTAGAGTGTAGGGTATAGAGTGTATGCTATAGAGTGTATGGTGTAGAGTGTATGGTATAGAGTGTAGGGTATAGAGTGTAGAGTGTATGGTATAGAGTGTAGGGTATAGAGTGTAGGGTATAGAGTGTAGGGTATAGAGTGTAGAGTGTAGGGTATAGAGTGTAGGGTATAGAGTGCAGGGTATAGAGTGTAGGGTAGAGAGTGTAGAGTGTAGGGTATAGAGTGTAGGGTATAGAGTGTAGGGTATAGAGTGTAGAGTGTAGGGATTAGAGTGTAGGGTATAGAGTGTAGGGTGTAGAGTGTAGGGTATAGAGTGTAGAGTGTAGGGTATAGAGTGTATGGTATAGAGTGTAGGGTATAGAGTGTAGGGTGTAGAGTGTAGGGTATAGAGTGTATGGTATAGAGTGTAGGGTATAGAGTGTAGGGTATAGAGTGTAGAGTGTAAGGTATAGAGTGTAGAGTGTAGGGTATAGAGTGTAGGGTATAGAGTGTAGAGTGTAGGGATTAGAGTGTAGGGTATAGAGTGTAGGGTGTAGAGTGTAGGGTATAGAGTGTAGAGTGTAGGGTATAGAGTGTATGGTATAGAGTGTAGGGTATAGAGTGTAGGGTGTAGAGTGTAGGGTATAGAGTGTAGGGTATAGAGTGTAGGGTATAGAGTGTAGGGTATAGAGTGTAGGGAATAGAGTGTAAAGTGTAAGGTATAGAGTGTAGAGTGTAGGGTATAGAGTGTAGGGTATAGAGTGTAGGGTATAGAGTGTAGGGTATAGAGTGTAGGGTATAGATTGTAGAGTGTAGGCTATAGAGTGTAGGGTATAGAGTGTAGATTGTAGGGTATAGAGTGTAGGGTATAGAATGTAGGGTATAGAGTGTAGGGTATAGAGTGTAGAGTGTAGGGTATAGTGTGTAGGGTATAGAGTGCAGGGTGTAGAGTGTAGGGTATAGAGTGTAGGGTATAGAGTGTAGAGTGTAGGGTATAGAGTGTATGCTATAGAGTGTATGGTGTAGAGTGTATGGTATAGAGTGTAGGGTATAGAGTGTAGAGTGTATGGTATAGAGTGTAGGGTATAGAGTGTAGGGTATAGAGTGTAGGGTAGAGAGTTTAGAGTGTATGGTATAGAGTGTAGGGTATAGAGTGTAGGGTATAGAGTGTAGAGTGTCGGGATTAGAGTGTAGGGTATAGAGTGTAGGGTGTAGAGTGTAGGGTATAGAGTGTAGAGTGTAGGGTATAGAGTGTATGGTATAGAGTGTAGGTTATAGAGTGTAGGGTGTAGAGTGTAGGGTATAGAGTGTAGGGTATAGAGTGTAGGGTATAGAGTGTAGGGTATAGAGTGTAGGGAATAGAGTGTAAAGTGTAAGGTATAGAGTGTAGAGTGTAGGGTATAGAGTGTAGGGTATAGACTGTAGGGTATAGAGTGTAGGGTATAGAGTGTAGGGTATAGATTGTAGAGTGTAGGCTATAGAGTGTAGGGTATAGAGTGTAGATTGTAGGGTATAGAGTGTAGGGTATAGAGTGTAGGGTATAGAGTGTAGGGTATAGAGTGTAGAGTGTAGGGTATAGTGTGTAGGGTATAGAGTGCAGGGTGTAGAGTGTAGGGTATAGTGTAGGGTATAGAGTGTAGAGTGTAGGGTATAGAGTGTATGCTATAGAGTGTATGGTGTAGAGTGTATGGTATAGAGTGTAGGGTATAGAGTGTAGAGTGTATGGTATAGAGTGTAGGGTATAGAGTGTAGGGTATAGAGTGTAGGGTATAGAGTGTAGAGTGTAGGGTATAGAGTGTAGGGTATAGAGTGTAGGGTAGAGAGTGTAGAGTGTAGGGTATAGAGTGTAGGGTATAGAGTGTAGGGTATAGAGTGTAGAGTGTAGGGATTAGAGTGTAGGGTATAGAGTGTAGGGTGTAGAGTGTAGGGTATAGAGTGTAGAGTGTAGGGTATAGAGTGTATGGTATAGAGTGTAGGGTATAGAGTGTAGGGTGTAGAGTGTAGGGTATAGAGTGTATGGTATAGAGTGTAGGGTATAGAGTGTAGGGTATAGAGTGTAGAGTGTAAGGTATAGAGTGTAGAGTGTAGGGTATAGAGTGTAGGGTATAGAGTGTAGAGTGTAGGGATTAGAGTGTAGGGTATAGAGTGTAGGGTGTAGAGTGTAGGGTATAGAGTGTAGAGTGTAGGGTATAGAGTGTATGGTATAGAGTGTAGGGTATAGAGTGTAGGGTGTAGAGTGTAGGGTATAGAGTGTAGGGTATAGAGTGTAGGGTATAGAGTGTAGGGTATAGAGTGTAGGGAATAGAGTGTAAAGTGTAAGGTATAGAGTGTAGAGTGTAGGGTATAGAGTGTAGGGTATAGAGTGTAGGGTATAGAGTGTAGGGTATAGATTGTAGAGTGTAGGCTATAGAGTGTAGGGTATAGAGTGTAGATTGTAGGGTATAGAGTGTAGGGTATAGAGTGTAGGGTATAGAGTGTAGGGTATAGAGTGTAGAGTGTAGGGTATAGTGTGTAGGGTATAGAGTGCAGGGTGTAGAGTGTAGGGTATAGAGTGTAGGGTATAGAGTGTAGAGTGTAGGGTATAGAGTGTATGCTATAGAGTGTATGGTGTAGAGTGTATGGTATAGAGTGTAGGGTATAGAGTGTAGAGTGTATGGTATAGAGTGTAGGGTATAGAGTGTAGGGTATAGAGTGTATGTTATAGAGTGTAGGGTATAGAGTGTAGGGTAGAGAGTGTAGAGTGTATGGTATAGAGTGTAGGGTATAGAGTGTAGGGTATAGAGTGTAGAGTGTCGGGATTAGAGTGTAGGGTATAGAGTGTAGGATGTAGAGTGTAGGGTATAGAGTGTAGAGTGTAGGGTATAGAGTGTATGGTATAGAGTGTAGGGTATAGAGTGTAGGGTGTAGAGTGTAGGGTATAGAGTGTAGGATATAGAGTGTAGGGTATAGAGTGTAAGGTATAGAGTGTAGGGTGTAGAGTGTAGGGTATAGAGTGTAGGGTATAGAGTGTAGGGTATAGAGTGTATGGTATAGAGTGTATAGTGTAGGATATAGAGTGTAGGGTATAGAGTGTAGAGTGTAGGGTATAGAGTGTAGGGTATAGAGTGTAGAGTGTAGGGATTAGAGTGTAGGGTATAGAGTGTAGGGTATAGAGTGTAGAGTGTAGGGTATAGAGTGTAGGGTATAGAGTGTAGAGTGTAGGGTATAGAGTGTAGGGTATAGAGTGTAGGGTATAGAGTGTAGGGTATAGAGTGTAGGGTATAGAGTGTAGAGTGTAGGGTATAGAGTGTAGGGTATAGAGTGTAGAGTGTAGGGTATAGAGTGTAGGTTATAGAGTGTAGGGTATAGAGTGTAGGGCATAGAGTGTAGGGTATAGAGTGTAGGGTGTAGAGTGTAGGGTATAGAGTGTAGGGTATAGAGTGTAGAGTGTAGGGTATAGAGTGTAGGGTATAGAGTGTAGGGTATAGAGTGTAGGGTATAGAGTGGAGGGTATAGAGTGTAGAGTGTAGAGTATAGAGTGTAGAGTGTAGGGTATAGAGTGTAAGGTATAGAGTGTAGGGTATAGAGTGTAGGGTATAGAGTGTAGAGTGTAGGGTATAGAGTGTAGAGTGTAGGGTATAGAGTGTATGTTATAGAGTGTAGGGTATAGAGTGTAGGGTGTAGAGTGTTGGGTATAGAGTGTAGGGTATAGAGTGTAGGGTATAGAGTGTAGGGTATAGAGTGTAGGGAATAGAGTGTAGAGTGTAGGGTATAGAGTGTAGAGTGTAGGGATTAGAGTGTAGGGTATAGAGTGTAGGGTATAGAGTGTAGGGTATAGAGTGTAGAGTGTAGGGTATAGAGTGTAGGGTATAGAGTGTAGGGTATAGAGTGTAGGGCATAGAGTGTAGGATATAGAGTGTAGGGTATAGAGTGTAGAGTGTAGGGTATAGAGTGTAGGGTATAGAGTGTAGGGTATAGAGTGTAGGGTATAGAGTGTAGGGTATAGAGTGTAGGGTATAGAGTGTAGGGCATAGAGTGTAGGGTATAGAGTGTAGGGTATAGAGTGTAGAGTGTAGGGTATAGAGTGTAGGGTATAGAGTGTAGAGTGTAGGGTATAGAGTGTAGGGTATAAAGTGTAGAGTGTAGGGTATAGAGTGTAGGGTATAGAGTGTAGGGTATAGAGTGTAGGGCATAGAGTGTAGGGTATAGAGTGTAGGGCATAGAGTGTAGAGTGTAGGGTATAGAGTGTAGGGTATAGAGTGTAGGGTATAGAGTGTAGGGTATAGAGTGTAGAGTGTAGGGTATAGAGTGTAGAGTGTAGGGTATAGAGTGTAGAGTGTAGGGCATAGAGTGTAGGGTATAGAGTGTAGGGTATAGAGTGTAGGGTATAGAGTGTAGGGTATAGAGTGTAGGGTATAGAGTGTAGAGTGTAGGATATAGAGTGTACAGTGTAGGGTATAGAGTGTAGGGTATAGAGTGCAGGGTATAGAGTGTAGGGTAGAGAGTGTAGAGTGTAGGGTATAGAGTGTAGGGTATAGAGTGCAGGGTATAGAGTGTAGGGTAGAGAGTGTAGAGTGTAGGGTATAGAGTGTAGGGTATAGAGTGTAGGGTATAGAGTGTAGAGTGTAGGGATTAGAGTGTAGGGTATAGAGTGTAGGGTGTAGAGTGTAGGGTATAGAGTGTAGAGTGTAGGGTATAGAGTGTATGGTATAGAGTGTAGGGTATAGAGTGTAGGGTGTAGAGTGTAGGGTATAGAGTGTAGGGTATAGAGTGTAGGGTATAGAGTGTAGGGTATAGAGTGTAGAGTGTAGGGTATAGAGTGTAGAGTGTAGGGTATAGAGTGTAGAGTGTAGGGCATAGAGTGTAGGGTATAGAGTGTAGGGTATAGAGTGTAGGGTATAGAGTGTAGGGTATAGAGTGTAGAGTGTAGGATATAGAGTGTAGAGTGTAGGGTATAGAGTGTAGGGTATAGAGTGCAGGGTATAGAGTGTAGGGTAGAGAGTGTAGAGTGTAGGGTATAGAGTGTAGGGTATAGAGTGTAGGGTATAGAGTGTAGAGTGTAGGGATTAGAGTGTAGGGTATAGAGTGTAGGGTGTAGAGTGTAGGGTATAGAGTGTAGAGTGTAGGGTATAGAGTGTATGGTATAGAGTGTAGGGTATAGAGTGTAGGGTGTAGAGTGTAGGGTATAGAGTGTAGGGTATAGAGTGTAGGGTATAGAGTGTAGGGAATAGAGTGCAGAGTGTAAGGTATAGAGTGTAGAGTGTAGGGTATAGAGTGTAGGGTATAGAGTGTAGAGTGTAGGGATTAGAGTGTAGGGTATAGAGTGTAGGGTGTAGAGTGTAGGGTATAGAGTGTAGAGTGTAGGGTATAGCGTGTATGGTATAGAGTGTAGGTTATAGAGTGTAGGGTGTAGAGTGTAGGGTATAGAGTGTAGGGTATAGAGTGTAGGGTATAGAGTGTAGGGTATAGAGTGTAGGGAATAAAGTGTAAAGTGTAAGGTATAGAGTGTAGAGTGTAGGGTATAGAGTGTAGGGTATAGACTGTAGGGTATAGAGTGTAGGGTATAGAGTGTAGGGTATAGATTGTAGAGTGTAGGCTATAGAGTGTAGGGTATAGAGTGTAGATTGTAGGGTATAGAGTGTAGGGTATAGAGTGTAGGGTATAGAGTGTAGGGTATAGAGTGTAGAGTGTAGGGTGTAGTGTGTAGGGTATAGAGTGCAGGGTGTAGAGTGTAGGGTATAGAGTGTAGGGTATAGAGTGTAGAGTGTAGGGTATAGAGTGTATGCTATAGAGTGTATGGTGTAGAGTGTATGGTATAGAGTGTAGGGTATAGAGTGTAGAGTGTAGGGATTAGAGTGTAGGGTATAGAGTGTAGGGTGTAGAGTGTAGGGTATAGAGTGTAGAGTGTAGGGTATAGAGTGTATGGTATAGAGTGTAGGTTATAGAGTGTAGGGTGTAGAGTGTAGGGTACAGAGTGTAGGGTATAGAGTGTAGGGTATAGAGTGTAGAGTGTAGGGATTAGAGTGTAGGGTATAGAGTGTAGGGTGTAGAGTGTAGGGTATAGAGTGTAGAGTGTAGGGTATAGAGTGTATGGTATAGAGTGTAGGGTATAGAGTGTAGGGTGTAGAGTGTAGGGTATAGAGTGTAGGGTATAGAGTGTAGGGAATAGAGTGCAGAGTGTAAGGTATAGAGTGTAGAGTGTAGGGCATAGAGTGTAGAGTGTAGGGTATAGAGTGTAGGGTATAGAGTGTAGGGTATAGAGTGTAGGGTATGGAGTGTAGAGTGTAGGGTATAGAGTGTAGAGTGTAGGGTATAGAGTGTAGAGTGTAGGGCATAGAGGGTAGAGTGTAGGGTATAGAGTGTAGGGTATAGAGTGTAGGGTATAGAGTGTAGGGTATAGAGTGTAGGGTATAGAGTGTAGAGTGTAGGGTATAGAGTGTAGAGTGTAGGGTATAGAGTGCAGGGTATAGAGTGTAGGGTAGAGAGTGTAGAGTGTAGGGTGTAGAGTGTAGGGTATAGAGTGTAGGGTATAGAGTGTAGAGTGTAGGGATTAGAGTGTAGGGTATAGAGTGTAGGGTGTAGAGTGTAGGGTATAGAGTGTAGAGTGTAGGGTATAGAGTGTATGGTATAGAGTGTAGGGTATAGAGTGTAGGGTATAGAGTGTAGGGAATAGAGTGCAGAGTGTAAGGTATAGAGTGTAGAGTGTAGGGTATAGAGTGTAGGGTATAGAGTGTAGAGTGTAGGGATTAGAGTGTAGGGTATAGAGTGTAGGGTGTAGAGTGTAGGGTATAGAGTGTAGAGTGTATGGTATAGAGTGTAGGTTATAGAGTGTAGGGTGTAGAGTGTAGGGTATAGAGTGTAGGGTATAGAGTGTAGGGTATAGAGTGTAGAGTGTAGGGATTAGAGTGTAGGGTATAGAGTGTAGGGTGTAGAGTGTAGGGTATAGAGTGTAGAGTGTAGGGTATAGAGTGTATGGTATAGAGTGTAGGGTATAGAGTGTAGGGTGTAGAGTGTAGGGTATAGAGTGTAGGGTATAGAGTGTAGGGTATAGAGTGTAGGGAATAGAGTGCAGAGTGTAAGGTATAGAGTGTAGAGTGTAGGGTATAGAGTGTAGGGTATAGAGTGTAGAGTGTAGGGATTAGAGTGTAGGGTATAGAGTGTAGGGTGTAGAGTGTAGGGTATAGAGTGTAGAGTGTAGGGTATAGAGTGTATGGTATAGAGTGTAGGTTATAGAGTGTAGGGTGTAGAGTGTAGGGTATAGAGTGTAAGGTATAGAGTGTAGGGTATAGAGTGTAGGGTATAGAGTGCAGGGAATAGAGTGTAAAGTGTAAGGTATAGAGTGTAGAGTGTAGGGTATAGAGTGTAGGGTATAGACTGTAGGGTATAGAGTGTAGGGTATAGAGTGTAGGGTATAGATTGTAGAGTGTAGGCTATAGAGTGTAGGGTATAGAGTGTAGATTGTAGGGTATAGAGTGTAGGGTATAGAGTGTAGGGTATAGAGTGTAGGGTATAGAGTGTAGAGTGTAGGGTATAGTGTGTAGGGTATAGAGTGCAGGGTGTAGAGTGTAGGGTATAGAGTGTAGGGTATAGACTGTAGAGTGTAGGGTATAGAGTGTATGCTATAGAGTGTATGGTGTAGAGTGTATGGTATAGAGTGTAGGGTATAGAGTGTAGAGTGTAGGGATTAGAGTGTAGGGTATAGAGTGTAGGGTGTAGAGTGTAGGGTATAGAGTGTAGAGTGTAGGGTATAGAGTGTATGGTATAGAGTGTAGGTTATAGAGTGTAGGGTGTAGAGTGTAGGGTATAGAGTGTAGGGTATATAGTGTAGGGTATAGAGTATAGGGTATAGAGTGTAGAGTGTAGGGATTAGAGTGTAGGGTATAGAGTGTAGGGTGTAGAGTGTAGGGTATAGAGTGTAGAGTGTAGGGTATAGAGTGTATGGTATAGAGTGTAGGGTATAGAATGTAGGGTGTAGAGTGTAGGGTATAGAGTCTAGGGTATAGAGTGTAGGGTATAGAGTGTAGGGAATAGAGTGCAGAGTGTAAGGTATAGAGTGTAGAGTGTAGGGTATAGAGTGTAGGGTATAGAGTGTAGAGTGTAGGGATTAGAGTGTAGGGTATAGAGTGTAGGGTGTAGAGTGTAGGGTATAGAGTGTAGAGTGTAGGGTATAGAGTGTATGGTATAGAGTGTAGGTTATAGAGTGTAGGGTGTAGAGTGTAGGGTATAGAGTGTAGGGTATAGAGTGTAGGGTATAGAGTGTAGGGTATAGAGTGTAGGGAATAGAGTGTAAAGTGTAAGGTATAGAGTGTAGAGTGTAGGGTATAGAGTGTAGGGTATAGACTGTAGGGTATAGAGTGTAGGGTATAGAGTGTAGGGTATAGATTGTAGAGTGTAGGCTATAGAGTGTAGGGAATAGAGTGTAGATTGTAGGGTATAGAGTGTAGGGTATAGAGTGTAGGGTATAGAGTGCAGGGTATAGAGTGTAGAGTGTAGGGTATAGTGTGTAGGGTATAGAGTGCAGGGTGTAGAGTGTAGGGTATAGAGTGTAGGGTATAGAGTGTAGAGTGTAGGGTATAGAGTGTATGCTATAGAGTGTATGGTGTAGAGTGTATGGTATAGAGTGTAGGGTATAGAGTGTAGAGTGTATGGTATAGAGTGTAGGGTATAGAGTGTAGGGTATAGAGTGTAGGGTATAGAGTGTAGAGTGTAGGGTATAGAGTGTAGGGTATAGAGTGCAGGGTATAGAGTGTAGGGTAGAGAGTGTAGAGTGTAGGGTATAGAGTGTAGGGTATAGAGTGTAGGGTATAGAGTGTAGAGTGTAGGGATTAGAGTGTAGGGTATAGAGTGTAGGGTGTAGAGTGTAGGGTATAGAGTGTAGAGTGTAGGGTATAGAGTGTATGGTATAGAGTGTAGGGTATAGAGTGCAGGGTATAGAGTGTAGGGTAGAGAGTGTAGAGTGTAGGGTATAGAGTGTAGGGTATAGAGTGTAGGGTATAGAGTGTAGAGTGTAGGGATTAGAGTGTAGGGTATAGAGTGTAGGGTGTAGAGTGTAGGGTATAGAGTGTAGAGTGTAGGGTATAGAGTGTATGGTATAGAGTGTAGGGTATAGAGTGTAGGGTATAGAGTGTAGGGTATAGAGTGTAGGGTATAGAGTCTAGAGTGTAAGGTATAGAGTGTAGAGTGTAGGGTATAGAGTGTAGGGTATAGAGTGTAGAGTGTAGGGATTAGAGTGTAGGGTATAGAGTGTAGGGTGTAGAGTGTAGGGTATAGAGTGTAGAGTGTAGGGTATAGAGTGTATGGTATAGAGTGTAGGGTATAGAGTGTAGAGTGTAGGGTATAGAGTGTAGGGTATAGAGTGTAGGGTATAGAGTGTAGGGTATAGAGTGTAGGGTATAGAGTGTAGAGTGTAGGGTATAGAGTGTAGGGTATAGAGTGTAGGGTATAGAGTGTAGAGTGTAGGGTATAGAGTGTAGGGTATAGAGTGTAGAGTGTAGGGTATAGAGTGTAGGGTATAGAGTGTAGGGTATAGAGTGTAGGGTATAGAGTGTAGGGTATAGAGTGTAGAGTGTAGGGTATAGAGTGTAGAGTGTAGGGTATAGAGTGTAGGGTATAGAGTGTAGGGTATAGAGTGTAGGGTATAGAGTTTAGAGTGTAGGGTATAGAGTGTAGAGTGTAGGGTATAGAGTGTATGGTATAGAGTGTTGGGTATAGAGTGTAGGGTATAGAGTGTAGGGTATAGAGTGTAGGGTATAGAGTGTAGAGTGTAAGGTATAGAGTGTAGAGTGTAGGGTATAGAGTGTAGGGTATAGAGTGTAGAGTGTAGGGATTAGAGTGTAGGGTATAGAGTGTAGGGTATAGAGTGTAGGGTATAGAGTGTAGAGTGTAGGGTATAGAGTGTAGGGTATAGAGTGTAGGGTATAGAGTGTAGGGCATAGAGTGTAGGGTATAGAGTGTAGGGTATAGAGTGTAGAGTGTAGGGTATAGAGTGTAGGGTATAGAGTGTAGAGTGTAGGGTATAGAGTGTAGGGTATAGAATGTAGGGTATAGATTGTAGAGTGTAGGGTATAGAGTGTAGGGTATAGAGTGTAGGGTATAGAGTGTAGGGCATAGAGTGTAGGGTATAGAGTGTAGGGTATAGAGTGTAGAGTGTAGGGTATAGAGTGTAGGGTATAGAGTGTAGAGTGTAGGGTATAGAGTGTAGGGTATAGAGTGTAGTGTATAGAGTGTAGGGTATAGAGTGTAGGGTATAGAGTGTAGAGTGTAGGGTATAGAGTGTAGAGTGTAGGGTATAGAGTGTAGGGTATAGAGTGTAGGGTATAGAGTGTAGGGCATAGAGTGTAGGGTATAGAATGTAGGGTATAGAGTGTAGAGTGTAGGGTATAGAGTGTAGGGTATAGAGTGTAGAGTGTAGGGTATAGAGTGTAGGGTATAGAGTGTAGGGTATAGAGTGTAGGGTATAGAGTGTAGAGTGTAGGGTATAGAGTGTAGAGTGTAGGGTATAGAGTGTAGGGTATAGAGTGTAGGGTATAGAGTGTAGGGTATAGAGTTTAGAGTGTAGGGTATAGAGTGTAGAGTGTAGGGTATAGAGTGTATGGTATAGAGTGTTGGGTATAGAGTGCAGGGTATAGAGTGTAGGGTATAGAGTGTAGGGTATAGAGTGTAGGGAATAGAGTGTAGAGTGTAAGGTATAGAGTGTAGAGTGTAGGGTATAGAGTGTAGGGTATAGAGTGTAGGGTATAGAGTGTAGGGCATAGAGTGTAGGGTATAGAGTGTAGGGTATAGAGTGTAGAGTGTAGGGTATAGAGTGTAGGGTATAGAATGTAGGGTATAGAGTGTAGAGTGTAGGGTATAGAGTGTAGGGTATAGAGTGTAGGGTATAGAGTGTAGGGCATAGAGTGTAGGGTATAGAGTGTAGGGTATAGAGTGTAGAGTGTAGGGTATAGAGTGTAGGGTATAGAGTGTAGAGTGTAGGGTATAGAGTGTAGGGTATAGAGTGTAGGGTATAGAGTGTAGGGTATAGAGTGTAGAGTGTAGGGTATAGAGTGTAGAGTGTAGGGTATAGAGTGTAGGGTATAGAGTGTAGGGTATAGAGTTTAGAGTGTAGGGTATAGAGTGTAGAGTGTAGGGTATAGAGTGTATGGTATAGAGTGTTGGGTATAGAGTGTAGGGTATAGAGTGTAGGGTATAGAGTGTAGGGTATAGAGTGTAGGGAATAGAGTGTAGAGTGTAAGGTATAGAGTGTAGAGTGTAGGGTATAGAGTGTAGGGTATAGAGTGTAGAGTGTAGGGATTAGAGTGTAGGGTATAGAGTGTAGGGTATAGAGTGTAGGGTATAGAGTGTAGAGTGTAGGGTATAGAGTGTAGGGTATAGAGTGTAGGGTATAGAGTGTAGGGCATAGAGTGTAGGGTATAGAGTGTAGGGTATAGAGTGTAGAGTGTAGGGTATAGAGTGTAGGGTATAGAGTGTAGGGTATATAGTGTAGAGTGTAGGGTATAGAGTGTAGGGTATAGAGTGTAGGGTATAGAGTGTAGGGTATAGAGTGTAGGGCATAGAGTGTAGGTTATAGAGTGTAGGGTATAGAGTGTAGAGTGTAGGGTATAGAGTGTAGGGTATAGAGTGTAGGGTATAGAGTGTAGAGTGTAGGGTATAGAGTGTAGGGTATAGAGTGTAGGGTATAGAGTGTAGAGTGTAGGGTATAGAGTGTAGGGTATAGAGTGTAGGGTATAGAGTGTAGGGCATAGAGTGTAGGGTATAGAGTGTAGGGTATAGAGTGTAGAGTGTAGGGTATAGAGTGTAGGGTATAGAGTGTAGGGTATAGAGTGTAGAGTGTAGGGCATAGAGTGTAGAGTGTAGGGTATAGAGTGTAGGGTATAGAGTGTAGGGTATAGAGTGTAGAGTGTAGGGTATAGAGTGTAGAGTGTAGGGTATAGAGTGTAGGGTAGAGAGTGTAGGGTAGAGAGTGTAGAGTGTAGGGTATAGAGTGTAGGGTATAGACTGTAGGGTATAGAGTGTAGGGAATAGAGTGTAGAGTGTAAGGTATAGAGTGTAGAGTGTAGGGCATAGAGTGTAGAGTGTAGGGTATAGAGTGTAGGGTATAGAGTGTAGGGTATAGAGTGTAGAGTGTAGGGTATAGAGAGTAGAGTGTAGGGTATAGAGTGTAGAGTGTAGGGCATAGAGTGTAGAGTGTAGGGTATAGAGTGTAGGGTATAGAGTGTAGGGTATAGAGTGTAGGGTATAGAGTGTAGTGTATAGAGTGTAGGGTATAGAGTGTAGGGAATAGAGTGTAGAGTGTAAGGTATAGAGTGTAGAGTGTAGGGTATAGAGTGTAGGGTATAGAGTGTAGGGTATAGAGTGTAGGGCATAGAGTGTAGGGTATAGAGTGTAGGGTATAGAGTGTAGAGTGTAGGGTATAGAGTGTAGGGTATAGAATGTAGGGTATAGAGTGTAGAGTGTAGGGTATAGAGTGTAGGGTATAGAGTGTAGGGTATAGAGTGTAGGGCATAGAGTGTAGGGTATAGAGTGTAGGGTATAGAGTGTAGAGTGTAGGGTATAGATTGTAGGGTATAGAGTGTAGAGTGTAGGGTATAGAGTGTAGGGTTTAGAGTGTAGGGTATAGAGTGTAGGGTATAGAGTGTAGAGTGTAGGGTATAGAGTGTAGAGTGTAGGGTATAGAGTGTAGGGTATAGAGTGTAGGGTATAGAGTTTAGAGTGTAGGGTATAGAGTGTAGAGTGTAGGGTATAGAGTGTATGGTATAGAGTGTTGGGTATAGAGTGTAGGGTATAGAGTGTAGGGTATAGAGTGTAGGGTATAGAGTGTAGGGAATAGAGTGTAGAGTGTAAGGTATAGAGTGTAGAGTGTAGGGTATAGAGTGTAGGGTATAGAGTGTAGAGTGTAGGGATTAGAGTGTAGGGTATAGAGTGTAGGGTATAGAGTGTAGGGTATAGAGTGTAGAGTGTAGGGTATAGAGTGTAGGGTATAGAGTGTAGGGTATAGAGTGTAGGGCATAGAGTGTAGGGTATAGAGTGTAGGGTATAGAGTGTAGAGTGTAGGGTATAGAGTGTAGGGTATAGAGTGTAGGGTATATAGTGTAGAGTGTAGGGTATAGAGTGTAGGGTATAGAGTGTAGGGTATAGAGTGTAGGGTATAGAGTGTAGGGCATAGAGTGTAGGTTATAGAGTGTAGGGTATAGAGTGTAGAGTGTAGGGTATAGAGTGTAGGGTATAGAGTGTAGGGTATAGAGTGTAGAGTGTAGGGTATAGAGTGTAGGGTATAGAGTGTAGGGTATAGAGTGTAGAGTGTAGGGTATAGAGTGTAGGGTATAGAGTGTAGGGTATAGAGTGTAGGGCATAGAGTGTAGGGTATAGAGTGTAGGGTATAGAGTGTAGAGTGTAGGGTATAGAGTGTAGGGTATAGAGTGTAGGGTATAGAGTGTAGAGTGTAGGGCATAGAGTGTAGAGTGTAGGGTATAGAGTGTAGGGTATAGAGTGTAGGGTATAGAGTGTAGAGTGTAGGGTATAGAGTGTAGAGTGTAGGGTATAGAGTGTAGGGTAGAGAGTGTAGGGTAGAGAGTGTAGAGTGTAGGGTATAGAGTGTAGGGTATAGACTGTAGGGTATAGAGTGTAGGGAATAGAGTGTAGAGTGTAAGGTATAGAGTGTAGAGTGTAGGGCATAGAGTGTAGAGTGTAGGGTATAGAGTGTAGGGTATAGAGTGTAGGGTATAGAGTGTAGAGTGTAGGGTATAGAGAGTAGAGTGTAGGGTATAGAGTGTAGAGTGTAGGGCATAGAGTGTAGAGTGTAGGGTATAGAGTGTAGGGTATAGAGTGTAGGGTATAGAGTGTAGGGTATAGAGTGTAGTGTATAGAGTGTAGGGTATAGAGTGTAGGGTATAGAGTGTAGAGTGTAGAGTATAGAGTGTAGGGTATAGAGTGTAGGGTATAGAGTTTAGAGTGTAGGGTATAGAGTGTAGAGTGTAGGGTATAGAGTGTATGGTATAGAGTGTAGGGTATAGAGTGTAGGGTGTAGAGTGTTGGGTATAGAGTGTAGGGTATAGAGTGTAGGGTATAGAGTGTAGGGTATAGAGTGTAGGGAATAGAGTGTAGAATGTAAGGTATAGAGTGTAGAGTGTAGGGTATAGAGTGTAGGGTATAGAGTGTAGAGTATAGGGATTAGAGTGTAGGGTATAGAGTGTAGGGTATAGAGTGTAGGGTATAGAGTGTAGAGTGTAGGGTATAGAGTGTAGGGTATAGAGTGTAGGGCATAGAGTGTAGGGTATAGAGTGTAGGGTATAGAGTGTAGAGTGTAGGGTATAGAGTGTAGGGTATAGAGTGTAGGGTATAGAGTGTAGAGTGTAGGGTATAGAGTGTAGGGTATAGAGTGTAGGGTATAGAGTGTAGGGTATAGAGTATAGGGCATAGAGTGTAGGGTATAGAGTGTAGGGTATAGAGTGTAGAGTGTAGGGTATAGAGTGTAGGGTATAGAGTGTAGGGAATAGAGTGTAGAGTGTAAGGTATAGAGTGTAGAGTGTAGGGTATAGAGTGTAGGGTATAGAGTGTAGAGTGTAGGGATTAGAGTGTAGGGTATAGAGTGTAGGGTATAGAGTGTAGAGTGTAGGGATTAGAGTGTAGGGTATAGAGTGTAGGGTATAGAGTGTAGGGTATAGAGTGTAGAGTGTAGGGTATAGAGTGTAGGGTATAGAGTGTAGGGTATAGAGTGTAGGGTATAGAGTGTAGGGCATAGAGTGTAGGGTATAGAGTGTAGGGTATAGAGTTTAGAGTGTAGGGTATAGAGTGTAGGGTATAGAGTGTAGGGTATAGAGTGTAGAGTGTAGGGTATAGAGTGTAGGGTATAGAGTGTAGGGCATAGAGTGTAGGGTATAGAGTGTAGAGTGTAGGGTATAGAGTGTAGGGTATAGAGTGTAGGGTATAGAGTGTAGAGTGTAGGGTATAGAGTGTAGGGTATAGAGTGTAGGGTATAGAGTGTAGGGCATAGAGTGTAGGGTATAGAGTGTAGGGTATAGAGTGTATAGTGTAGGGTATAGAGTGTAGGGTATAGAGTGTAGGGTATAGAGTGTAGAGTGTACGGTATAGAGTGTAGGGAATAGAGTGTAGGGTATAGAGTGTAGAGTGTAGGGTATAGAGTGTAGGGTATAGAGTGTAGGGTATAGAGTGTAGGGCATAGAGTGTAGGGTATAGAGTGTAGGGTATAGAGTGTAGAGTGTAGGGTATAGAGTGTAGGGTATAGAGTGTAGGGTATAGAGTGTAGAGTGTAGGGTATAGAGTGTAGGGTATAGAGTGTAGGGTGTAGAGTGTAGAGTGTAGGGTATAGAGTGTAGGGTATAGAGTGTAGGGTATAGAGTGTAGAGTGTAGGGTATAGAGTGTAGGGTATAGAGTGTAGGGTATAGAGTGTAGAGTGTAGGGTATAGAGTGTAGGGTATAGAGTGTAGGGTGTAGAGTGTAGAGTGTAGGGTATAGAGTGTAGGGTATAGAGTGTAGGGTATAGAGTGTACAGTGTAGGGTATAGAGTTTAGAGTGTAGGGTATAGAGTGTAGGGTATAGAGTGTAAGGTATAGAGTGTAGGGTGTAGAGTGTAGGGTATAGAGTGTAGGGTATAGAGTGTAGGGTATAGAGTGTACGGTATAGAGTGTAGGGTATAGAGTGTATGGTATAGAGTGTAGGGTATAGAGTGTAGGGCATAGAGTGTAGGGTATAGAGTGTAGGGTATAGAGTGTATTGTGTAAGGTATAGAGTGTAGGGTGTAGAGTGTAGGGTATAGAGTGTAGGGTATAGAGTGTAGGGTATAGAGTGTACGGTATAGAGTGTAGGGTATAGAGTGTAGGGTGTAGAGTGTAGGGTATAGAGTGTAGGGCATAGTGTGTAGGGTATAGAGTGTAGGGTATAGAGTGTAGAGTGTAGGGTATAGAGTGTAGGGTATAGAGTGTAGGGTATAGAGTGGAGAGTGTAGGGTATAGAGTGTAGGGTATAGAGTGTAGGGTGTAGAGTGTAGGGTATAGAGTGTAGGGTATAGAGTGTAGAGTGTAGGGTATAGAGTGTAGAGTGTAGGGTATAGAGTGTAGGGTATAGAGTGTAGGGTAGAGAGTGTAAGGTAGAGAGTGTAGAGTGTAGGGTATAGAGTGTAGGGTATAGAGTGTAGAGTGTAGGGATTAGAGTGTAGGGTCTAGAGTGTAGGGTGTAGAGTGTAGGGTATAGCGTGTAGAGTGTAGGGTATAGAGTGTATGGTATAGAGTGTAGGGTATAGAGTGTAGGGTGTAGAGTGTAGGGTATAGAGTGTAGGGCATAGAGTGTAGGGTATAGAGTGTAGGGTATAGAGTGTAGAGTGTTGGGTATGGAGTGTATGGTATAGAGTGTGGGGTATAGAGTGTAGGGTATAGAGTGTAGGGTATAGAGTGTAGGGCAAAGAGTGTAGGGTATAGAGTGTAGGGTATAGAGTGTAGAGTGTAGGGTATAGAGTGTAGGGTATAGAGTGTAGGGTATATAGTGTAGAGTGTAGGGTATAGAGTGTAGGGTATAGAGTGTAGGGTATAGAGTGCAGGGTATAGAGTGTAGAGTGTAGGGTATAGAGTGTAGAGTGTAGGGTATAGAGTGTAGGGTATAGAGTGTAGGGTATAGAGTGTTGGGTAAAGAGTGTAGAGTGTAGGGTATAGAGTGTAGAGTGTAGGGATTAGAGTGTAAGGTATAGAGTGTAGGGTGTAGAGTGTAGGGTATAGAGTGTAGAGTGCAGGGTATAGAGTGTATGGTATAGAGTGTAGGGTATAGAGTGTAGGGTGTAGAGTGTAGGGTATAGAGTGTAGGGCATAGAGTGTAGGGTATAGAGTGTAGAGTGTAGGGTATAGAGTGTAGGGTATAGAGTGTAGGGTATAGAGTGTAGGGTATAGAGTGTAGAGTGTAGGGTATAGAGTGTAGAGTGTAGGGTATAGAGTGTAGGGTAGAGAGTGTAGGGTAGAGAGTGTAGAGTGTAGGGTATAGAGTGTAGGGTATAGAGTGTAGAGTGTAGGGATTAGAGTGTAGGGTATAGAGTGTAGGGTGTAGAGTGTAGGGTATAGAGTGTAGAGTGTAGGGTATAGAGTGTATGGTATAGAGTGTAGGGTATAGAGTGTAGGGTGTAGAGTGTAGGGTATAGAATGTAGGGTGTAAAGTGTAGGGTATAGAGTGTAGGGCATAGAGTGTAGGGTATAGAGTGTAGGGTATAGAGTGTAGAGTGTAGGGTATAGAGTGTAGGGTATAGAGTGTAGGGTATAGAGTGTAGAGTGTAGGGTATAGAGTGTAGGGAATAGAGTGTAGGGTATAGAGTGTAGAGTGTAGGGTATAGAGTGTAAGGTATAGAGTGTAGGGTATAGAGTGTAGGGCATAGAGTGTAGGGTATAGAGTGTAGGGTATAGAGTGTAGAGTGTAGGGTATAGAGTGTAGGGTATAGAGTGTAGAGTGTAGGGTATAGAGTGTAGGGTATAGAGTGTAGGGTGTAGAGTGTAGAGTGTAGGGTATAGAGTGTAGGGTATAGAGTGTAGGGTATAGAGTGTAGAGTGTAGGGTATAGAGTGTAGGGTATAGAGTGTAGGGTATAGAGTGTAGAGTGTAGGGTATAGAGTGTAGGGTATAGAGTGTAGGGTGTAGAGTGTAGAGTGTAGGGTATAGAGTGTAGGGTATAGAGTGTAGGGTATAGAGTGTAGAGTGTAGGGTATAGAGTTTAGAGTGTAGGGTATAGAGTGTAGGGTATAGAGTGTAAGGTATAGAGTGTAGGGTGTAGAGTGTAGGGTATAGAGTGTAGGGTATAGAGTGTAGGGTATAGAGTGTACGGTATAGAGTGTAGGGTATAGAGTGTATGGTATAGAGTGTAGGGTATAGAGTGTAGGGCATAGAGTGTAGGGTATAGAGTGTAGGGTATAGAGTGTATTGTGTAAGGTATAGAGTGTAGGGTGTAGAGTGTAGGGTATAGAGTGTAGGGTATAGAGTGTACGGTATAGAGTGTATGGTATAGAGTGTAGGGTGTAGAGTGTAGGGTATAGAGTGTAGGGCATAGTGTGTAGGGTATAGAGTGTAGGGTATAGAGTGTAGAGTGTAGGGTATAGAGTGTAGGGTATAGAGTGTAGGGTATAGAGTGGAGAGTGTAGGGTATAGAGTGTAGGGTATAGAGTGTAGGGTGTAGAGTGTAGGGTATAGAGTGTAGGGTATAGAGTGTAGAGTGTAGGGTATAGAGTGTAGAGTGTAGGGTATAGAGTGTAGGATATAGAGTGTAGGGTAGAGAGTGTAAGGTAGAGAGTGTAGAGTGTAGGGTATAGAGTGTAGGGTATAGAGTGTAGAGTGTAGGGATTAGAGTGTAGGGTCTAGAGTGTAGGGTGTAGAGTGTAGGGTATAGAGTGTAGAGTGTAGGGTATAGAGTGTATGGTATAGAGTGTAGGGTATAGAGTGTAGGGTGTAGAGTGTAGGGTATAGAGTGTAGGGCATAGAGTGTAGGGTATAGAGTGTAGGGTATAGAGTGTAGGGTGTTGGGTATGGAGTGTATGGTATAGAATGTGGGGTATAGAGTGTAGGGTATAGAGTGTAGGGTATAGAGTGTAGGGCAAAGAGTGTAGGGTATAGAGTGTAGGGTATAGAGTGTAGAGTGTAGGGTATAGAGTGTAGGGTATAGAGTGTAGGGTATATAGTGTAGAGTGTAGGGTATAGAGTGTAGGGTATAGAGTGTAGGGTATAGAGTGCCGGGTATAGAGTGTAGGGTGTAGGGTATAGAGTGTAGAGTGTAGGGTATAGAGTGTAGAGTGTAGGGTATAGAGTGTAGGGTATAGAGTGTAGGGTAGAGAGTGTAAGGTAGAGAGTGTAGAGTGTAGGGTATAGAGTGTAGGGTATAGAGTGTAGAGTGTAGGGATTAGAGTGTAGGGTCTAGAGTGTAGGGTGTAGAGTGTAGGGTATAGAGTGTAGAGTGTAGGGTATAGAGTGTATGGTATAGAGTGTAGGGTATAGAGTGTAGGGTGTAGAGTGTAGGGTATAGAGTGTAGGGCATAGAGTGTAGGGTATAGAGTGTAGGGTATAGAGTGTAGGGTGTTGGGTATGGAGTGTATGGTATAGAATGTGGGGTATAGAGTGTAGGGTATAGAGTGTAGGGTATAGAGTGTAGGGCAAAGAGTGTAGGGTATAGAGTGTAGGGTATAGAGTGTAGAGTGTAGGGTATAGAGTGTAGGGTATAGAGTGTAGGGTATATAGTGTAGAGTGTAGGGTATAGAGTGTAGGGTATAGAGTGTAGGGTATAGAGTGCCGGGTATAGAGTGCCGGGTATAGAGTATAGAGTCCCTAGGGTATAGAGTGTAGAGTGTAGGGTATAGAGTTTAGAGTGTAGGGTATAGAGTGTAGGGTATAGAGTGTAAGGTATAGAGTGTAGGGTGTAGAGTGTAGGGTATAGAGTGTAGGGTATAGAGTGTAGGGTATAGAGTGTACGGTATAGAGTGTAGGGTATAGAGTGTATGGTATAGAGTGTAGGGTATAGAGTGTAGGGCATAGAGTGTAGGGTATAGAGTGTAGGGTATAGAGTGTATTGTGTAAGGTATAGAGTGTAGGGTGTAGAGTGTAGGGTATAGAGTGTAGGGTATAGAGTGTACGGTATAGAGTGTATGGTATAGAGTGTAGGGTGTAGAGTGTAGGGTATAGAGTGTAGGGCATAGTGTGTAGGGTATAGAGTGTAGGGTATAGAGTGTAGAGTGTAGGGTATAGAGTGTAGGGTATAGAGTGTAGGGTATAGAGTGGAGAGTGTAGGGTATAGAGTGTAGGGTATAGAGTGTAGGGTGTAGAGTGTAGGGTATAGAGTGTAGGGTATAGAGTGTAGAGTGTAGGGTATAGAGTGTAGAGTGTAGGGTATAGAGTGTAGGGTATAGAGTGTAGGGTAGAGAGTGTAAGGTAGAGAGTGTAGAGTGTAGGGTATAGAGTGTAGGGTATAGAGTGTAGAGTGTAGGGATTAGAGTGTAGGGTCTAGAGTGTAGGGTGTAGAGTGTAGGGTATAGAGTGTAGAGTGTAGGGTATAGAGTGTATGGTATAGAGTGTAGGGTATAGAGTGTAGGGTGTAGAGTGTAGGGTATAGAGTGTAGGGCATAGAGTGTAGGGTATAGAGTGTAGGGTATAGAGTGTAGGGTGTTGGGTATGGAGTGTATGGTATAGAATGTGGGGTATAGAGTGTAGGGTATAGAGTGTAGGGTATAGAGTGTAGGGCAAAGAGTGTAGGGTATAGAGTGTAGGGTATAGAGTGTAGAGTGTAGGGTATAGAGTGTAGGGTATAGAGTGTAGGGTATATAGTGTAGAGTGTAGGGTATAGAGTGTAGGGTATAGAGTGTAGGGTATAGAGTGCCGGGTATAGAGTGTAGGGTGTAGGGTATAGAGTGTAGAGTGTAGGGTATAGAGTGTAGAGTGTAGGGTATAGAGTGTGGGGTATAGAGTGTAGGGTAGAGAGTGTAAGGTAGAGAGTGTAGAGTGTAGGGTATAGAGTGTAGGGTATAGAGTGTAGAGTGTAGGGATTAGAGTGTAGGGTCTAGAGTGTAGGGTGTAGAGTGTAGGGTATAGAGTGTAGAGTGTAGGGTATAGAGTGTATGGTATAGAGTGTAGGGTATAAAGTGTAGGGTGTAGAGTGTAGGGTATAGAGTGTAGGGCATAGAGTGTAGGGTATAGAGTGTAGGGTATAGAGTGTAGGGTGTTGGGTATGGAGTGTATGGTATAGAATGTGGGGTATAGAGTGTAGGGTATAGAGTGTAGAGTGTAGGGTATAGAGTGTAGGGTATAGAGTGTAGGGTATATAGTGTAGAGTGTAGGGTATAGAGTGTAGGGTATAGAGTGTAGGGTATAGAGTGCCGGGTATAGAGTGCCGGGTATAGAGTATAGAGTCCCTAGGGTATAGAGTGTAGAGTGTAGGGTATAGAGTGTAGGGTATAGAGTGTAGGGTATAGAGTGTTGGGTAAAGAGTGTAGAGTGTAGGGTATAGAGTGTAGAGTGTAGGGATTAGAGTGTAAGGTATAGAGTGTAGGGTGTAGAGTGTAGGGTATAGAGTGTAGAGTGCAGGGTATAGAGTGTATGGTATAGAGTGTAGGGTATAGAGTGTAGGGTGTAGAGTGTAGGGTATAGAGTGTAGGGCATAGAGTGTAGGGTATAGAGTGTAGAGTGTAGGGTATAGAGTGTAGGGTATAGAGTGTAGGGTATAGAGTGTAGGGTATAGAGTGTAGGGTATAGAGTGTAGAGTGTAGGGTATAGAGTGTAGAGTGTAGGGTATAGAGTGTAGGGTATAGAGTGTAGAGTGTAGGGATTAGAGTGTAGGGTATAGAGTGTAGGGTGTAGAGTGTAGGGTATAGAGTGTAGAGTGTAGGGTATAGAGTGTATGGTATAGAGTGTAGGGTATAGAGTGTAGGGTGTA